>NC_091677.1:33445137-33747876 GCF_042453785.1 Malus domestica
ACTGACGATGCTGCTGTTAATTTTGTGATGTTGCAGCTTAAGAAGATGTTACCTGATGCCACCGAGCCAGTAAGTTCTTCATTTCCAGATATTTCTCAGTTATTGGTCAATCTTTTTATTTTCTCAAGTTTGTACCATATGTAATTGAAAATAGTGACTCAGTCCCAAAACAATCAGCCAGCGGGATAAAATTTCTTCTCAATGCCGGTGTTCAGGAGTCGAATCATATTAAAAAATTTGTGGACATACCTTTTACTGGTCTCTATTTAACAGGTTCAATATCTGTTATCACGATGGGGAACGGACCTGAATTCTCTTGGATGTTACGCGTTGGATTTGGTTGGAAAGCCAGGAGATATATATGAGAGGCTTCGGGCACCTTTGGGTAATCTCTTTTTCGGTGGGGAAGCTGTTAGCATGGACCACCAAGGATCTGTACACGGAGCTTACTCCGCAGGAGTTATGGCTGCTGAGAACTGTCAGCAGCATCTGTTGAAGAAACTCGGTAATTTGGAGAGCCCTCAGCATGCTTACCTTATGGAGGAAGTGCTTGAAGCAGCAACAGTTCCCCTCCAAATCTCAAGGATGTGAACCATTTTCTGATACTTCAGACATGAAAGATGGGATTTACAATTTCAAAGTTGTTGATCTAATTTAATCTTTTGGATTTATCAAGGAAAACCCGAAGACCCGACCTCTGCCTCTACCTTTTCTCCTCTCTCTTGAACTTTTGTTTCATCACCTCACGCCTCAGTGCTGCTTCCCTCTTAACAAATGCATGCATGTCGAGTTCGACCTCCCATGGAAGTGCGAGAACGAACGGTACATTAGTATAAAGTCATAAACGAATGGTACATTAGTATAAAGTTGTTGATATAACTTGAACGATACAGTTGTTGATATGACGTCAATATTCGATATCAATATCGTTATTCACATCGTTCGCATTATTGCGGGTACTCTAGTTGGGCGTTATGACCGTTTGTAATATAATACCAACTTTAACCATGACACACTAGTTTGAAGCCCTGGTTTACGGCTGTTGAGCGATTAGCATACCAAATTCTTTGGTAGGCCTATATATCGTAGTTTTTGCAGTTGAACTATGTATAAAGAAAGAAGTAGATTAAATTTAAAAGGGCTTGGAGATTTTAGCCTGTGAACTAAAGAGAGGCGCGATGACGTCATTTAAAAGCTGCATAGGCTTTCCTTATGTGTAAGCTACAACAATAACTACAATTTTATGTTACATGTCAAAGTCTCAAGAGATCTCTGATCCGTTATGCACATTAACTACTAATAACATCAAGTCTTTCATTGATTTCTAACTTCTTACTAGTTTGACGGATGTTTTTGCTCATTTTGGTGTGATGAATAGTAATTTTACGTGGTGGGATTTTATACCAGATTTTGCTAAGGAGTCTTTATAGAAGAGATTGTGTTGAGCTTCCATTCTTCCGTTCGAGCTCATGAGGAGTAGATTGATGATAAGGAGGTGAATATTGGCAGTGAAATATGAGCAGCGAAATTATGCCAAAAAAAAAAAAGGGGTGTGCTATCCACACATCCCTTTTTACTTCATACACACCCTCTTAATTTGCGGCCGTTGGATCAACTGAATTAAAGAAGATCAAAGGGTAAAAATTAACAAAAGGTGTGTGAGAAGTAAAAAAAGGTTGTGAATAGCACACCCCAAAAAAAAATGTAAGTGATTGAAGCTGAAGAATTCTTGATCCAGAAAATATGGCTTTGGTTTACTTTTGTTTTTTCTTCATATTATTAATAAAATCTAGCAGAGGGGGACAAGCAGTGGATTTTCTGGGTGCAACGGTCCTTTCATCTTTGGAGGAGGGTTGGTGCCTCACACACATTTGTTGGCAAAAAGCTAACCTCGCCTAATCCTTCTCTATACAAATAATAATAAATAAATAAATATTAAAAAAAAATTCACTTTCCTATCTTGAATGACATGTACAATGAAGGGCATATTGGCAAGCGAATGCAAATCTGAACTGATTTGTAGAGAATTACTCTCAGACCAACAATTAGAAAACCACGATTCAACCACCAAAGTTGCATAAAAAATCCTACATTCAGTTTATGCAACTCACTGAAGGTTGAACTGAATATAAAAACACCATGGTTATGAGAAGTAGCCCGACTCTTTATAAACTCAATCAAAATTCATTCTCTCATCAATCTGGAATTCATTCTCAACAATGCTATTATAGTTGGCGTCTAGTTGGGCATCAAACGACCACTATGTGCAAACCAAGACGATCTACTTAATTAATATGAACGAGAAAAACAAATGATAAACAAAGTGCCTATTGTGAGGTATTAATTATAAAAAATGTATATAAAAAAAATTAAAAAATAAAAAACTGCACAAAAAGAATTAATTATTTAAAAACACTGTTTATGTGACGAAAATACCCCTGCATTATTTTGGGCTACTTTTGAACTTTTTTGTTTGAGGGGCATTTTTGTCCAAAACTTTTTGGTGAAGCCGTGACCCCAAATGGAGCCTGCTAGCTTTATATATACAGATACGTGCCATCCGATACTAATAGGGATGTGCTATCCACACACCCCTTTTTATTTCCCACACACCCTTTGTTAATTTTTATCCGTTGATCTTCTTTAATTCATCTGATCTAACGGCCGAAAATTAGAAGGGTGTGTGAGAAATAAAAAGAGGTGTGTGGATATCACACCCCTACTAATAATACGTGTGCATAAAATCCACATTAGAAATTTAATGTGCTTAGTTCTTCAAAGTTCAAAGGAATTTCAAAGGTTTTTGGTAAGGTCAATGTTTGCTCACTCTATTTGATCAATTTGCATATGGATATCATGCATGTCCACAAGATATTGTTTTGTTGATCCTAAAAACTATCAAGCCTATATGACGTGCAGGTCAAGTAATTAAAAAACTAACTATGTCATTCGGTTGTGTGCGGGGCGTGCCAACTCGACGACCGAGCTCGGCCGGTGAGTAAAATGAGTTGATGTTGTGTTGGGCGCTCTTGACTTCTGAATCTCGCAACTACAGCCGAGAAAGAAACACGTCTCGGCCTTCGAGTTCTAAAGCCTAAAGACAAGGCTGCTAGTTATGCGAAGTTTAATATCAAATTCGGCTCTCAATGTACCGAATGTAGTAACCTAGTAATACCTCACTTCGCCGAGAAGGCTGATGAGATGACCTCTGCCAATAAGGACTCGAAAATCCTTCTTGATCGAGACTTGGATAGGTAACCAGTCGGTCTCAGAGCAGTGTTGTTTATCCAAACTGAAGGTACTTTGCGGTCAAATGGTTCTACGGCTATAGTATTGTTTATCCAAACTGAAAATGTTCACCGGTTGCTTTCACAGTGCTATTTATCAAAACTAAAGATGTGTCAGGGGGAAAAAGAAAATAAAAATATCAAGGTTGTTGAGAGGTTTTACGTAGAGTGAGAGTTTGAGCAGGGCAATTTGTGTGTTGAATTGGAGAGAGTCCGAATGATGCAAAATGCCATGTATTTATAGAAAACTTGCTTGATGTGTCGTACTATCGTAGGATCTAACTCGTGGAATACTATCCTGATGCCAAACATATCGAAGCACTGACCTTCTCTCGTACATTGCTAATCTGAATGTATTTGAAATTATCCTTGAGATAATTCTCATGTACATGTGCATTTAATCTTCCACGTGGAAGCCATAGAATGCTCCCTTATTGTTTGTCTCATCAGTGCAAACCCATTGCAGCCAAAAATGTAATCATTATCTTCCATCACCTTGCCATTACCAAAAATGTAATCATTATACTCCATCACATTTATATCTGTGCATTCATTCTTCATTATCTGATTAGTTTGAACTTGATAACGATCATGCCACACTCTGACTCCACATGTATATCCGTGCATTCATTCTTCATTGTCTGATTAGTCTTTGAACTTGATAACAATCATGCCATACTCTGACTCCATTCATGATAGTCATATTATCTTTCTACAAAATTGCAGCAGTTTAAACCACACGACATTGCATCAAATCACCACAACTTTATTACCCAACTATGCTTTAGATAATTTAATATATTATTAAGAGATAATTATTATGATAAAAATCACAATATTATTTCTCAATAATAATTGAAAATCATTTCAACCACTTTATCGTTCAACAGTCTAAAATCCTGCTCATTCAACGGTCCAGATTACTCAAACCGATGGTGTAAAATCGGGTCCAAATATGTTCTTAATCATCTAATTTTTCAAATGGAGCAGATGCCAAACTTGAAGTGGTTAATTTAAACATATAACAATTGATCAGTCAAGGGATGATATGAGCAGACAAAACCTTGTCATTAAAACAAATAAATAAAATAACAACTACAACCAAGTCATTTCGTTTTGACCAAGAACAAAATATCAATTGCCGACTACATGACCCACTCCCCCTCTTTCTTTATCCATGCTTAGAATCGAGAGCACGTAAGGTAAATTTACACATGCAGAATTAAATATATAATAAAAAAAGGAAAAAAATATATATATGATCCCGAGTCAAGTGCGGAAGTCATATCAATAACTCATTCATTCTCTTTAGGCTATCTGTGATCTAATAGTTAAAAACTAAAAGTTATAAAGTTATAAAGTTATATTTACACAAAGTAAAATTTAACTTCAAATGTTATATCATCCTCGATGCACAACAAATAAGAATCAAACATAATGTTTGATGTTAAATACATAATCATATACGACTAAATGCCCAATAATGAAATCAGGAATTTTTTAGTGGGTGGACTAAGTTAAAATAATTAAAATTTCAAGTATAAACTCTTAAAATCCAAACAATAAACAAATAAACTCGCAGCTATTTCAAGAACTTACTAATTGATAAGAGACATCAATAAACTTGCAGACTAAGAGTCAAAGAATATATGTCTATGTCTGGGTGCCTCTTTTGTCTTTGGCAAGAAGTGTAGGCTATTGTTTTTTAGACTTCAAAATGTCTAGTCAGGTCTGTAACTATAACTATGTATTGAATTAACAAACAGCTTTCATAATTTATGAGTGAGTGTATTGAGTGGTGAAAGGTTACAATCTATAGAAAGTCAAACGACAATGAAGTTTTAACTTAATACTATAAATTTGTATTGTTGGTTA
The DNA here is from genome assembly GCF_042453785.1 of Malus domestica. Classification (NCBI taxonomy): domain Eukaryota; kingdom Viridiplantae; phylum Streptophyta; class Magnoliopsida; order Rosales; family Rosaceae; genus Malus; species Malus domestica. Next base: position 33,450,300 of record NC_091677.1, read on the forward strand.
AAGTGGTTAGTTTTTTAGCATTTAAAATACTTTTATTGTTTTATATTCTCTAAAAGAAAACTAATTAGGATTCAGATTTTTCATTAGTTGGGTGGGTTAGAATCATAAAAAAAAAAAAACTTTAACGAAAAGCTCCCGGTACTGTTCATTTTAACGAAAAACCACATTTTTACATTAAAAAGTCAATTCTGATACCATTCACTTTACCCTTTATTTTGTCATTATCGTTAAAACTCAAAATTTTCAAACCCTTTTAATTAGTTTTCTTTAAAATAAATCATATGATAGTGGAACTAATTAGTATTTTTAATGTTAAAAACCTCAAACCCTCCCTGTGCTAGAGCCTACCCTAGCCTTGTACATGGCTTAGCCAAAATGCATAATTAAATATTTCTTTGCACATAACTCCAAGTTCATATATGACTCCAACTGTTTAAGCGCGTTGGAGAGAAATTGATCTCTAGACCATTTAATCTGAGATACATGACATTAATATTGATAATGACTCCTTAACCATCAAATTTGAAATAAAAATTTACACCTTTCAATTTTTTATGTGTATTGTAGATAGCCTCAATTCGCAATACTCGTTTTATTTGTCTCTGTAGTCTCTATCAATGTGCACTAAACTCCGCATGCTCTCATATTTATTTGTTTTTTTAATTTAATGTGACCAAAATATTTATTAGTTTAGTTGACATGTTATTCGCACCCTAATGCAAATAATATAAGTATTTGAATAACTGAATTCAACTTGTATATCGTCACCAAAAGCACGAGTATATCACCTCCGCCCTTACTAACAAACACAGATTTATATTTTGTTTGACATTTTAGATATTGGTACTAAACACATTTTAAATGCTTTCATTCTAAAAAATTATTCTTGAATTAAATTGTTCGACGTATTCTCAAATCATAAAAATACAACATCCTATTTGTCATTTCTGTCTACAAAACAGTTCTTCAAAATTCAATTTGCAAAAGGTCCGGACGGGCCCGAAGCTTTTTCATTTTCAGCTTTTAGTACTTAAGGTTTTTTTTCTCACTTTCGTTTACATTGATTTTTTTTACCACTTTCATACATTAGTTAGTCTATCTCTATCATTTAGGGTGCGTTTGTTGTACCAGACTATCTCGGACTGGACTAGCTTTAGGGACTAAGCTGGACTGGCTTAGACTAAACTAAGCTGAATTAACTTAATGAAGCGTTTGGTACAATGTCAAACTAAAAATTAGGATAATTAATAAACTTTAATATTATATTATTTAACCGATATCTATTAATATTTTAATATTAATATATTTATTTATTCTTTTATAATTTCTTCCTCCCTCTTAACCTCTCTTTTTCTCCGCCCATGGTCTTCCTGCCCTTTCCCATTTTTACTCTCTTTTTTCTTCGTCCACTGTCACCCTCCCCACTCTCTCTTTTTCACCATTTTCACTCAAATTACTTTGCTCTGTTCTTCTCTTCTTCAAAATATGAAACTCTGAATTTGTTTTGATATTTAAATTTCAGTTCTTTGAGATTACAATTTCAGTTCTTGGCGTTGGATTAAATCCAAAGCAAATCCAGCTAGGTATTCTTTCTTGAAGCAAAGAGGGGAAATCTGGGTTGTGGGTTCGTCGGGTTTCATAAGAGGGAGAGAAATCAATTTGAAGCAAATAGAAGGTTGGGTTCGCGAGACGAAGGAGATCGGCTAGACGGCAAGATTTGGTGATGGTTTTGCAGGGATGATGGAGATCGACGAGACCGCAGGATTTGATAACTGGATTTGGCAACGCATGGTTGCAGATCGCAAACGATGCAGATATTAGAGAGTCGGGATTAGCAATCCCAATCTTTTCGATGGTCCTAGCTAAGACAAGGTAGCGAAGCCTTTAGTCGGAACGAGTCCGACTTAATCCCATTAAAGACAGTCCCAGATCAAACCAAACACAGACTAATAAGCCAGTCTAGTCTAGTGAAACCTAAGGAGCTCAAACAAACACATCCTTAAAGTCCTCCGCATACCCATGACGTAGCATGTCTTTGTCCCTCCACATATCAAAGTCCCACATATCATTAGTTAACGGAAAATTTGACAAAAACACTAACAGATGTATGAAAACGTCTGAAATCAACTCACAATAATAAAGTAGAAATTACTCCAATATAGATATATATATATATATATATATATATATATATATATATATATTCTTCCGCCGAAGTGCTGTCAATGCATTCTAGGTTTAGTGAATTGGATTTACTACTCTTAGATGTTTGGCACACCATGATTCGACCAAGATTCCTTACATAATGAACTATTTTGGTATAAAGTTGTAGATCGCATTATCAGTTTTGAGTAATGCTACGTAGTTAAATTTGTAGACTATATTTGCAGATTAAATGATGTATTACCAATAAGAAATAAACACATTAATCAATACTTAAATAATAATCCAATTATCAACTTCCACGTTATTTAGTTTACAAAATTTTACTTACACATTTAGTCTCTATAAATTATGCGCATCAAATTAGTTTACAAAATTTTACATACACATTTAGTTACAAAGTTCTACCTACAGCACGTTAATTACCCATCAGTTTTTGTATGTTGCGCATATGGGTTGTGCGTGTCAAGTGCGCATGACCCTGCCACAATTAAAGGAAAGAGATCATCTCTATATCTCTACATAACTTAAAACTAACGGATATAATGGGTCTCATAGAAGATAAGTAAATTTAAAGAAGACAAGCGTGTAAAAACTCAATCATGCATGGCGATGTCCTTGCCTTCCCTCTCGCTTGCTGCCTTCAAAAAAATTTTCATGGTCCCGAGAATACAGATCAGTTCATCAAATATCATAGTGCAAGTGGTTGAAAATTTGTTCAAAAAAAACTTCATTTTAATGCCTAAAATTTTTTCAATGCTATTATTATAAGGAAAACTAATGAAAATAACTTGAAAACTTTGAGTTTTAAGTTTTAACCAAAATAACAAAAATGTGTTGTAAGTGAATAGTATCATGAGTGACTTTTTAGAGTAAAAATATTTTTAACATTAAAAGTTAATAGTACCATGAGTGTTTTGTTAAGACTCCCATCATTATGAACATAATAACACCGTATGTAAGATTAAAAACTAAAAAGTAATCCTTTGACTTGTGTCCACGTCAAAATATGTATTCCATGTCATTTTAATTACTTTTTTATGGATTTATTGTATTTTTAGTTTGACCATACCAAAACGACCATACCTATACAACATAACTAATTGAAATTATAACCAAATTCACCGTACCGAATGAAATGGACCTAAACTACATAACTTAACTAATTGGAATCAACCCAACCGACTGTACCAAAATGATTGGATCTAAACTATATAACTTATGTAAGTGAAATCACAAACTAATTGACCGTACCTAAATGTAAACAAAACCAAAAAAGTGCAAATTCCCCCACATAGGCCTTTCAAGGGCCCCCATCTTCCCTGGTCCATGTTTTAAGTAATGATGGCCTTCCTTGCCCTCCGTAGTTGATTTTTGTTAGTTTGAGAAGGGACGTTTTAGCATTTGGTGCGGCGTCATGGTTTCCTTGTACCTTCTTATTCTCCTTTCTGCTGTTGTGTAGTTTGTTTGTTAGCCTCTTTGTATGGCTTTCGTGTTCCTGTTTGGCATCTTTGCCCGATTTTGAAAAATCTGTTTGCCCAAAAAAAAAAAAAACACATGGTATGCATTGTAAAGTAATCATGTCTTGTTAAGACAAAAATTGGTTAGGAGAGCTATCAAAAGTATCGGTCCTAATCATATTCTCCACATATTATCATTATCAGAGCTTTCGAAATCTTGACAAGGAAACTGGGTATACAATATTCAAAATTTGATTAAATATCAAGAAAAAAAACAAAATTAAAGAGCAGGGTTTTCAAAATTAACTACAAATCAAAGCTTACAAGTGATTCGCTGGTTCCGGCGAAGTCAGCAAATCGATTAAGCTGGACAATAATTTCCTTTTCAATTGTAGCTTCAAACAGATTTTCAGAGAGCACGATTCCAACACGTAACAACAACTAAAATACTGTTTTGTGAGAGTATATAGTTGCTGTTTGAAAAACTTGAAAATTTTCATTGATTACATGTATAATTGAAGCATGCTTTCATGTCGTGTTTTCACCTTGAAAATCTTTGGTTATGTTTATGAAACTTTGGTTACGGTTCTGAAACTTTGATGGTATCGGTTTTTTGTTTTTTTTTTTTTTAATTTGGTTTACGTTTCTGAAACTTTGATGGTGCATGCATAGAAATTATGGTAAAATATGTCGCATTGTTATAAGTGACATGTCATGGTAATAGATAAAAAAACCTTTCAAGTTATATTGTAAAATTCATCTTATTTAAGCCTTTATCTCTCAAGCCTCTTTATTTATTTTAGGTTTTTTTAACCAAAATAGTTCATGAAATTTGCATAACTTCTCACGGTTCTTAAGATTTGAAATCAATAGAAGTAATCCCTGAGTTTGTCCACCATCAATTATTTTGACCCTTCCATAAAAAATCTCCATTAAATAAGGTTAAAATGACAAAATTACCCTCAATTTTTATCAAATCATTTGGTCATTTGTTTAATAAATTGAGGGTTTTTTTGTCATTATGGTCCTTATTTAATATAATTTTTTATGGAATAACCAAAATGATTGATGGTGTATAAACTTAGAAATCACTTTTATTAATTTCAAATCTCAAGAACTAAAGTAACGAGTTATGTAAATCTCAAAGACTATTATCACTAAAAAGCTTTTATTTTATGAAAAATAGCAATATCTTTGTTGTAATGAAAAAATGTGAATAATGAAAGGTATGGATCCATTCATGCGATGTGAATAATGAGGGGAAATATTTTATATGTACCACAATGTACAATCCCTCTGACTTTTGTGCACTAACTTTGTCACGTTCCTTTCGCTGGAGATTTGTTCAATTTGAGGGAGATGCCTTTATTTCTCGTCTTTTAGTTTATTTTGTTTAATTTTAATAAATAAATATAACGTTGCAGTTGTGGGACATGGATCCTCTCCTGATCCAATTGTCCTAATTCTAGGGATTCATCAATTCAGACCGTTGAAATTTGATCCAACGGTTACAAATAGGAGTCCACTTTAAAAGTTCTAATAATTTTAACCGTTGGATCAAATTTCAATGGTCCGGATTGATGGATCATTAGGATTAGGACAATTGAATTCGGAGAGGATCCGTGTCCGTAGTTGTGTTCGATTTGAGATGCTTTTATTTCTTGTCTTTTAGCTTATTTTGTCCACAATTGCAATCCTATTCACAGCACCCAAATGTTGATCATACTCTTGCAAACCTACTGTTATTATCCACACTTTCCTTATTTACAAACCACCAGTTGTGCCATTTACCAACCGAGCCAGCCAATAATTTTGGTTGAACCGATTTTTGACAACCGCAAGAAGACGGTTGGCTAACAGTAACTTATTTTCGGTAATTACGTATATGTGATTGGCAGGTGACACAAGGAATTTGGCACAATTTGCCAACCGAACCCAACCCTAGATCGATTTGAGGTTTTGTTTAGTTTTAATAAATAAATATAACTATAAGGCCACTTAGTATTACAATTTTGTATAAAAAGTCTTGAGTTTGGTTCGTATAGATGTTGGATTTGAATTAAATTATTGGGGTTGATCTTTAAGGTTATAAAGGAAACGTGTAGGTTGATAAGTCATGTTTTTAATATATTCGATATTATCTACACTAAAAATGATGAAATAGACTAAATTAAACAATGAGCTATGCATATTAATTTGGTTTGAATTTACCTTTAAAGAGAATCGAATCTAAGATCTCTCACTTATAAATGAAGATGAATATTACTAGATGGTAATAATAAGTGACAAGTTCTTTTCTCTTAACAATAGTATAGATATACATTAACTAATCAATCGTAAGAGGAGCATAAGTTCTATTATTAGCACTACATCTCAGTGTGCACTCCAAACTTCGTATATTTAAAAAGAAAAATATACTTACGAGAAGTGCATAATCAATTTTCTGAAGTGCCAATAATAGCAACCGAAGAATTATTATATCCAATCAGTATAAGGAATCAAGCAATATATATATATTTACAACTATAATAACCAACTAAAATTACAAGAATCAAATTGAAATTGAACCTAATAACAACAATTGAAATTGAAATGTACTAACTTGATCAGATAGAGGCCTGCGATGCAGTGACCTAAGACAGAAATTCGTCCCCACTTGTGCTGTAGTTTTGGACGTCTATCTAGAGGATACAACTATCTAGAACAAGTTCTTGCACACGAACTTGTTCCCTAACGAATTTACTTTATGTTTTTCCAAGAACAACAGAAGAAGAAGAGGGAAGAAGATCAAGTTTTTTTTTTTCTGTGTTTCAAGGATGAATGGTTTCGTCCTTATATAAAACCCAAATGAGTGGTTATGTCGTCAGTTGCAACTGTTCGATTTTATCCGAGATTATTGAAAATAATAAAATTACATTAAAAATTAAATCGGATTTAATCAACAGAGCCCCAAGGCCCAAGGCCATTTTTGACTCTTTTATATATATGTAGCCCACTAGTAAGCCCACTTCTCACTTGTCATCCATTTAACTCTTACATGGGTAAAACCGATATAAAGGGTATAAATCCTCAACCTTCCTTCGATGCGGGACTAAAGTCCCACAAGTTCCTACAAGAATATAATTCATGATTCGGCATTAACCAAATGATGATGCATAACAAATAGACTACAAGACCATGTTAAGCTTTTGATCAATGCACATGCTATGCATTTTAGAGTTCAGAATGCTTGCGACTTTATAAAAAAACTTGGAAAGGGATCCTCTCCAGATCCCTTCCACCAAGTTCTCTCTATCAAATAATCTGGGTTCTTGAAATTTGATTCAACGGCTAAAGTTATTATAACTTTTAAAGTGGGCTTCTGTTTGTAGCCGTTGGATCAAATTTCAAGGGCTCGGATTAGTTGATGATGAGGACTTGGTGGAAGGGATTCGGAGATGATTCCTTTTTCCAAAGAACTTAACGTGGAAGTGCAATTACAGAATAGGCTATTAATATTCATGGGTAAATCCACCTTTTAGATGTGTCACTACCAAACTAGAAAAAACTTTATAAACTGAGAAAATATGTGTGGGATACGCACAGCTCCAGATCAACGATTTTGAGCCAAGTGAGAAACTGGTTCGGCATAAATTTTTGTTTCCATTTCTGGTTCACCACATGGTAAGTTTTGAATAGGTACGAGCTAGTGTTACTTAGCATGGTCCAATAGCAAGTTAGGTTTACCAAAATTTCTAATTTAAATTAATTTTGATGGCTTTGTGGTGAGTTCTCAGGTTGTGGGTGAATTTGTCATAAGAGATTCTAATGGTTCACCTCCATTGTGGCTAGTGCCCGCAATCTTGGAGAAAGTACCATTTATGTTGTTGAAGCTCTTGCCCTTTGTGATACTTTGAGATTTTCAAAGGTCAAGGGTTTTAGGAAGGTTTGCGTTAAGGAGATTTTAAGCTCATCATTGATGTTATTTTAAACAAATGCAGTACACTGTGGCGCTTAAAGACAATTATTGACAACATTAGATACCTTGCCAGTTCCTTTTCTTTTATTTCATGGTCTAATGTCCTAATCAAGGTAAATTTTCTTGCTTATGTCATTACTAGTGTTTGTCAATTGATCCAAAACACTTACATTTGGAATAAACTTTTACCATTCTTGCTAATACTACTTTTTTGTGTCATTTGCAACGCTGGTAGTTCTCAAGGGGAGTTTAGTCAAACTCAAGAGAAATATTATGTAGTATCTCACTTGACTTTAATCTATTCTTTTTCCCTTAGATCATGAGCATTTTTTTCCATTGAGTTTTTGCTAACCTGATGAAGGTTAAACGAGACATCCACTAGGGTTGGTCATAACCTTGACATGAGCATATTTACTGCCGCTTGTTCATCTCAAGCGTCGACATTGCATTAGCTCATCTTTTTATTCTTAGAATATGGGTTTGACCTATTGGGTTTACCACAATGAATACAAGTTTGTCTCATTGGACTTACCATAGCCAGATTTTGGTGAGACTATACTTTTTATATGCATCCCTACTTGGAAACTCTTGTATGCATTGCATGTGCCTGACGAGAAGGCTTCATCAATTGCTTCCACATTTGTCTAAATACATGATTCAAATGCTTCTTTAGTTATACAAACTCAAGGAAATGTTATCGTTATTATTTCAAACACGTTATGTTTGACTCAGTTTTGGAATAATTATTTTATTCATACGAATATTATATATGACATGGTAAACGTGTATTAAATTTCTATATTCTTTTTGCCATCTATTAACTATCCGCCCATGGATACAATAAGCTTTGATCATTCAATGTGATTGATTTCTCTTGCATTGTTAAAGCAATATGATTGGCTATGAATCCACTTGAATTTTTTATACTCTTACGCTACATATTGTTAGTGCTCAAACCTTCCATGGATGAGTCTGAGTAGTGAGAATTCTATTCTTTGGTGTGAAGAATCTCTACATGTAATGTGGACCTTCCCTTTGAGGATAATTTTTCTTAATTTGTTTGGTGCGGGACACTTTTTTTCTCTTTGACTAGCTTAAAATTGACAAAAAAAAAAATTGATACCCATTGTATGCCCCCTATCCTTATTGATTGTACATATTCTCTTCTTTAATGGATATTGTACCTTTTCTCAACAAATTAAAACAATAAACCCTTGATGTGCTTGGGATACAGACCAAAATGAAATGGAATCAAAGATTTGAGTGGTTCACCTCTTAAAACTAGGCTACACACACTATGTTGCTCAAATTGTATTGATCTCAAGTCCATTCTCTTAGTCGTCCACCCCCTTACAAGAGGTTCATACCCCTTTATTTAGGTCCTCAATGAACCTAGAAGCCTTGTGTTCAACTTCCTTTGCTTTCTCGGCATTTAATGTGCCACTAGAAATCGTCAGTGTTCAGTTCTAAAAACAGTAGTAACAACTTTTTTAAATCCACAACAGTCTCAAATTGACTCTTTATAAACAACTTATAAAAAAATTATATTAATCTTATTTTGTTTCTATAAATATTTCAATAAGCATTTCAACATGAGTTTGATTTTGAATCTTCCTCACTCTAAATACTTCTCAATTCAATTCCTCTAATTTTGTTTAGTAGTTTATAAATTAGTAGATGAGCAATTCTTCTTCTCATTTTAGTTTCTCTAATTTCATTTACAAATTTTTATTCACGCCATAATTGTAGTTGAAGCTCCTGTCAAGCACCATCACCCCAAAAATAAGAACATAACCTGACCCAATTGCCCTGGAGAGTTGAGATCCGTAGAGACTTAATCAGTTCAATTTTAATTATGTATTATTAATGTTCAGCAAGTAAAAGAGTATATTACTAGGCTAATTATATTAACACCCCACAAATTATTGAATAAACCCCACATACTTAATACACCTCATATTTGCTTTTTCACTTAAAAATTATCTAAATACACCCCACATACTTTTCCATAATACCCCCACACCACACATCTCATTTCTCAAATCTTATAACACTCATTTTTAATTTTCAGGGATTGAATCTAACCATTTGAACGTTTAATTTGTCAAAATATTTCAAATCATCTGAACGTTTAGTTTACCGAATGATTTCAAAATGATGATTTGAAATCATCTTAGTATAGTTTGAAATCATCTTATTCAACTTCTAAAAAGCCTTAAAAATGACCCGTGGTGCTGAGTCTTTTCGAGTAAAAAAAAAGAAAAAAAAAAGACTCTCTCGTTACTGCTAACAAAGAATGCTTCTATATATATTTCACAAGTCTTTAGACTTAGTCTTGAACAAAATAAATAAAGACCCTCTCTCTGCTAATGATCCAGGTGTAGAAGTTAATTAATAAATCAAAACTGAATCGGTCTCAGATTTCTTTAAATATAGGCCATGTCTCTCCTCATTTTCCACTGATCATCTCCCAGTGACAAGAAAAGAAGAAGAAAAACGAAAGAAAAACTCACAATGAGAAACGTACGTCAATCAAACGGCTAAAGATTGAGAGTAGGAGTTCATGTGGAGAATGGCTATCGTCAATTTGTAAAAGTAGTATATGACTCTAGCACTAATACGACTCATGTTACTGGGTTCGCAAGATTAATATGAACCCTAAAAGATGAATATGAATATATAGAAGTTTAAATAATGCAGCAAACGCAAGATTAAATAATTATTGATGTCATCGAAATCACTAAAACAATGAAAAATGTGAAGTCTTATCTCATGTAAAGCTTCAGAAACATCGATTTTGTATTCCATTCGTCAAAAACAATTTTTCTCAATCAACATGTTTGTAGTTTCATTGGTTAGAGTTTTATTCAACAATGGAAGATGAGAGGGTTTTGATAGTTGAGAAAATAAATAATATGCTAAAAGTGATTTGAGGTGTATTTATAAATTTTTATTTTTTTTAAAACCTAATAAGGTCAAAATTGTCATTGCATAGTGGAGTAAATAAGTCATTTAATATTAAATTTTAATATGGGGTGCATTCAACATTTTGTGGGGTGCTAATATAAAAAGCCTATTACTATAGCATGCGGATGCCAAATATATTGACTGAGCTTAACTGGTCTCTGAAATGACTTAAAATAAAGTTACTAAATGAGACGCAAAGAGGATACATTTTAGGGAATTTCAACGAAAAACTTCCGGTATTATTCATTTTAACGAAAAATCATATTTTTACACTAAAAAATCAATCATAATACTATTCACTTTACCATTTATTTTTTCTTTATCGTTAAAACTTAAAGTTTTCAAACTTTTTTAATTAGTTTTCCTTATATTATTTTATTGCGCCACATTCTAAAACATTTAATGTAACTGAGCTTGAATTAAGTTTATTTTAATAAAAAAAATTATCTAATAATTTTATTTAATGTAAGAGCCTAAAATTTAATTTCTCCCATCACATGCATTCAATCCAAAAACCAGAAGCGGACACTAAGGGCGTGTTTACTAACCTGGAGTCGGAATGGAAGTATGGAGTTCGATTCCGATTACGGATCATACATGTGTTTACTAAAATTGTGAGGAATCAACAGTGCGTGGGACCCACACAAAAAGTGGAATTCAATTCCTGAAATGGGAGGAATTGGACTCCCTGCATCGATGTGGTAATTGAATTCTGGGAGGATGAGGGAATTGGGAATCCATTTGCTCTTCCTATTATGCCCTCCAATCAATCTGCCGTTTAACCCAACAAATTAATCTCACGAGCTTGAAATCTGGTAAGGTGAGGGAATTGGAAATCTGATAGGTTCAGGAGATATGAGGGTCGCATACGAGATCTTGTCCCCGAACACCGGATCGCCGTCATTCAGGAGGCGATGGTCCAACCGCTTCGATACCGCCAACACGCACGCGTGGACGTAGCTTCGGACGATGACGCCAACATCACGGATGTGCTTCTCGCTCGCCGGCTCATGTTTCTGGGTTTTTTCTTCTGCGGGGAGGGAAGATGAATGCGGCTGGGTTTTTTCTTTTGCGGGGAAGGAAGGTGAGTGCAGCTGGGTTCTTTATTTGGTTATACTAATTAAAGTTTAATTATATTACGAATAATTTAAGTAGTAACAAAATAATGGAAAAAACAAATTAGACCATAAATAATTTTTTATGAAAAAGTGTGTTTTAGTAATTATATTAAATTTAGATATTAAAGTAAATACTTAAATTTATAAAAAAAAAATTAACAAAATCATTTTAGTGTGTCTATGAAATAAAAAAGTAATTTAATTTTTCTTACTATTATATACTATATCAAATTTTATTAAAAAAATATATAAAATATTTGATTTGGGACAAGGGCATTTTAGTAATCATATTGGTTTATATTCCGATTATGCTGAATTAGTAAACAGCTTTATGAAATTCTATTCCGATTCCAGACAGTTTTAGTAAACAATTTCAACAGGAATCTGATTCTGATTCCGCCTCATTTCAATTCCTCCTCAATCCAATTCCTCCTCAATCCAATTCCTCTCAATTTGATTACGGATTAGTAAACGCGCCATAAAAGAGAGAATACGCAGAGAGAAGCAATATGCCGTGCTAAAAAAAAAAAAAATCTCACAAACCTCCAAGTCCTCCACTATATCCCATGTACTATTTTCTCTCTTTCAACAAATTTGAATGCATGGACAGGATTTTGCAAATAAGACTCATCATACAGTATGACACCAGACCTAAAAGTAATTATTGGCATAGGTTAGGGGCGAGGGACCATAGGACTACATCCCATGTACTATTTTCTCTCTTTCAACAAATTTGAATGCATGGACAGGATTTTGCAAATAAGACTCATCATACAGTATGACACCAGACCTATAAGTAATTATTGGCATAGGTTAGGGGCGGAGGGACCATAGGACTACAGTAATCCTAAGCTCATCCTGCTTTTGTTTATAAATAAAAAAAATTAGTACTACTTTTTTTTTATTATCATTTTTTCATGACTTTTTCATTTAAACCATTCCAATTTCTTAGATAAAAGATTTGACCCTTTTTAAATATTTTAAGGATATTTATGTAATCTAGTCTAACCCTAAAGCCTACCTATTCCAGCTTCCAACACTTTCATTCTTTTTTCCCAATACTAAAAATTTGTATTTTATTATTCTCCAAATTTCTAGCCGACTGCAGTCTGCCAGTTTGAGTTAGGGTTGATATATGTGTATTGTTTTTCGATCAGTCTTCAATTTCCATGATCCTCAAAAGTATGAACTTCGAATCTTCAAAGTTGTCATTTTCAATTTTTTTGCAATCTGCTAATTCATATATGTTGTCGTCTACAATTGTAAATTAATTTAACAAATAATTTTTTTTTTGCAAATTAAAGAATACCATTATTCCATCATTCCATCATTCCATCAAAGAAATGACATTGAAGTTTAGTTAATTGGTCAACAACCCAAAGTATGTATTTTACTCTCAATTCCTCTTACAATTTTTTGTTTATAAATTATGATTAAATTGATGTCTTGCAATATCTCTTAACTATTGCCTAATTTGTTTTAGTTTGTAAAATTAGCATATATATACCATGCAACGGTTTCAAAACATGAAAATTCATCGTGGACAATTATTTTAATTATTGGGAATATGTAACATTATCAATGCTATGTTATTTTGAATTTTGGTTACTTTTCATATATATATACTATGATGTTTTGGTTAATAGTTTTGTAAATACTATCGATTTAATTTATTTTTTTTAATATTTATGAGAGACCCCTCCTAACCCGAAATTCTGGCTCCGCCACTGCATAGGTCCCACAGACTCATAGTGACAAAGTTATTAAAAAATAAATGTTGGGAATTAAATTTCCTTCTTTCTCAATCCCATGGTTAGATTTTATCTGAAATCCTTTGTGACACACCCCGACCGAGATCAAGGCATGTTGGCCATCACGTGAGGGCAACGTAGCCATGTGCAGAAATATATGAATAATTAAAAACCGAAACTACTAGAGTGCACTAGTAAACAGGAAGTGTTAGGAGTAAGATACAGAAGTAAATACTCCTAATCAGAGCATAGGAAGTCTAGGTGCAATCCAGTAGGACAAATACTAATTATACAGTACCATAAGATGTCTTACAATTAATTTAATATGTCAAAACGCCGAAATCCTCGTACCCAGCAACAACAAGCTTGCATAAAACTTGGAGGGGGGCAAAACAAAAAACGTGAGTGGGCAAAAACAAATGTTCTACAAAACCATTTCATTTATCAACATTTCTAACCCCTCGCTGTCAAACATGTATAATTTTTCCCAGAATTAGAATATAAGCATATACATAAATATATATGTAAATATATCAATTCAAATCATGCTTCACATAATCATATTCATATGTATGTCATACCAAGATATAACAGAGTAAGTAATTCAGGTGAGAATAACTTCATAGAAATATAACATATTAGTCGGAACCCCTGTGGTAGTCTGTACGGCTGAATTCATAGCTCAAAAGTCAATCTAGCCGGAGTCACTACAATGACTTATACGACACTATACTGCACAAGAGTCGGAACCAAAAGAAAAGGTTTGTACGACAATACTGGGTGTAATATAATTATGCTCAATACTACTCTCTCATAATAACTGGGCGATAAATCGCTAGTCATATACGAGTCGGAACCATAGTAAAGGTCTGTACGACAAGACTGTGCACCTAAATTGGATCCAATATGAGCATATGGTGCGGAATGTGACATTATAAACAGGCATGTGCCATATCTCTGGCTCAATCACAATCACCCTAGGTGTAGTTTTATGAGCTCAATGTTATTCAATCACATATCACATTATCGATAATTCACATAACCAAACATAACTCACCTGAGCTTACCTTAGCGTCCAGAGCACCACAATTATATATATAATGCATCATATACCAATTCATATACGAATTATAAACTTATATGCATGGCATTCAAGGCATAATCTCATTTAAACATATTTTATAGGAAAATATAAAGTATATAAATATATACTGAAAACCAAAAGCTCACTCACTGGTATGTCGAAGGATCGTAGCCCCCGAGTCGTTCTTGAACGCGCTCATTCTCGGGATAAGTCTCACCTATATGCGAATTAACTATAAAAATATTATTTAAAGCACATAGACAAAACTAGCTAATAACTTCTTATACAATGCTCAAATTGGGTGTTTGAATATACCAATGTGATCTACACAACTTCACGAACATTCCCATATTTTTAGAAAAAATTTCCAACCACCCACACGCGGGCATGTGTCTGGCACACCAACGGCAACAGTGACTCCGTTAGGAATATTCCGTCATCCTTAACCTCGAACCTCCAGCGACAGTCGCCAGCGCCGGAAACTAGGTAAAACTTAAAACCTTGATATCTCGATCGATTTTCATCCAAATTTCATGAAATTAGTGCCAAAATAAAGCTCTCAACTTGTAGAACATCCCCATACCTGATTTAAGACCTAAATCTCACGGAATCTCGTCCGAGAATTTCGAGAAAAACTGGCCAAGTCTGAAACTAACGATCCTGACGTCCAAATCGCTTGGTTTTTCTTCTCTAAGCTTCGTAGGGATGTTTTAAAGCTTCCTAAAAGCTTCAAATCACCTAAAACCTTCACATTTACGTGTGCATGAACAGTGCACCAAATCGGAGGTTAGAGTTCTTGAGGTTTTTCACGGTTTCAAGTCCTAAAAATGACATATATGAACTCAGGGACAAACAAGGAGTTCAATTCTGACCTTTTTAACATCGATCTGTGCGTGAAATGCTTGGTTCCAAACTCGTCCCTACGGTTTGTACGGAAAATAGAAGGAAATCGTGAGGGAGGAGAGAGAGAGCACGGGAAAGAGAGAAAGTGTGTATGTGTGTGGCACACGTGGTCCTCTTCCAAAACCAAAGAAAATACATTTAACTCCCAAAGCATGACACACACACACACTACAATCTCAACATCCAAGGATAAAACCGTTATTTCACATCATCGAAATTAAATATTCGGGACGGGCTATGACACTTTGACTATCTTTCAAAACTCACAGATCTTCTCGCAGGGAGGCATATTTAGACCCGCTAGGCTTTTTCAAGTGATTCGCGGGGAAAATTTTAAGTTATCTTCTAATCGGATAGGGATTTTTGGATATAGAGTTTAATAGGAAATTCGATAGTAGAGATGAGAGAGAGAAAAGAGCCTTTGTAAGGGGCATTGGCTAAAAAAAAAAAAAAAAATCATGAATATAGACTTATTTCTTACTTGTGAAGCTTGAGTTTTTGTCCTTATCATATTGTAATTTGTCTTTTTATTAAATTTCAGGCTCATTTAGATTAAATAAAGTTATTAGATAAATTTTTATTAAAATAAACTTAATTCAAACTCTTTTCATTAAAATTTTTTTTTATTATTTCTTTATTCACCTCTATTTCATCTCTTGTATATTTAGCTACAAATTAGGCCACTTAGTATTATGGTATAGTAGTATTACTCTTCACTTCTAAGAGTACTATGGGTTAAGTGCAATTTCGATGGAGCGTGGAACAATAGAAGTAACCGGGGAGGTTTTGGGGTGGTGGTTCGAAATCACTTAGGGGAGTGCCTTGCCGCTGCTGCTGGGCCCATTGAGAGGGCAAACTCTGCGTTGCATGCTGAATTCTTTGCAGCTCGGAGAGCTGCAATATTGGTGGGCACTATTTGTACGGTGGAGGGGAAGGATCAGTTTGAAGGAGACTCTGCGTTGGTGTTGGCTGCCATGCAGGGGAGTGGGGACGACAACTATTCCTTAGGTCCTATAATCAATGATCTACGATGCCTTCTTAGAGAGTGGTCGGATTCGGTTGTTAGTCATATTCAATGGGAAGGGAACTCGGCAGCCCATCAGCTTGCTCGTATGGGAATTAATATTGCTCAAGAGGTAGTGTGGTTCGAGGAGCCTCTAGATTTGATCCAATATATACTTCTAGAGGATGGATTGTAATTCTTTCCATTGTTCATTTGAGGATAGTTCTCTGGTTGTGCGGGACACTCTTTTCCTTCGACCGGGTTGAAATCCCCGACAAGGTTTTTATCGAGGCCCATTATGCACACTATCCTCAATTTCTATGAATTCTAATTTACTTAATGAATATAGTACCTTTGCTTCAAAAAAAAATGAGAGGTCTTAGGTTTGATTCTCGCCAAAGGCGAATTTAAACCACATTTTGCTATCTATTGTGAGGCTAAGCCCACCATCTCCCTCATAGTGTAGATAATATCATTTGTTCCAAAAAAAACTACAAATTAGACCCTCCAAGTTTGAGGTGGTTTTTAAAATGGGCCGTGAGGTTTCACTTTTTCATATTGGTACCTTTTGTCTATTAGAACATCTCTATTAGATTGATGAGTTTTTTTATGTCAATGAAGTGCAAATTTGAGTTATATGTTAACTAAACTACGGGTTCCACGCTCACCATGTTGTCAATTTAATGAAGAATAACGCCAAGGTTGTCTAGCAAAAAGAGAGCAAAAGTTTAGAACCCCCAACTTGAGTTCGAATTCAAATGAATTCATTTTTTTGCGGCTACCGGTTCTACCTTGGTGTGCCGTTTGACTTAGGGGCAAAAAGTACAATCGCTCCATGTAATACGAGTGTTGCATAGAAAAAAGAATAACTCTTATATTAAAAAAAAGTTTAATGAATAAAATAGTTCATTAGTTTTATTTTTTTTGGTCAATGAAATAGTTCATTATATTGAACCATAAGTTAATACAATAAAACCTACATTTTGTGACTTCATGATCCATTTTGAAAAGGAAAATCCTACTAAACTTGTAGACTGTTAAATGTATTTAGACCTATACTTTATTTCAAAAAAAAAAAAACACAGATGAGCTTTTGGCTTCACTCAGCAAAAACTTGCGCTATATGTTTGCAGCAAAAGCTTGATACTCTGTTTGGTTATGTGCCGGAATAGGATTCTTTTTCCTTTTATTCTCATCTCATTTCTTCTCCTTTTCTCACATATTATTTTTTGTCTGATTATTTATATAAAAAATTAATATAAGATATTAACATATTTTAACCGTAACTATTCAAATAAGAGAAGAGAGAAAAGTAGAAAGATTAGGAAGGGAGTGAATCCTTCTCCTCCTTGTGTGCGAAGCAGGATTCGTTTCCTTTTAAAGTCTGATTCTCTTTCTTGCATTTCTATTTGATCGGTGAGAATTAATTCACGTCAAAATGTTGTGTTGATTTCTTATTAAAGAGAAAAAAACAAAAAAGAAAGTAAAAGAGGAGAGAGGAGAGAGGAGGGAGGAAGGAAAGGAAAATTTAAGGTAAGGAGTCCTGCTCCGTTATGTGCATAGTAATAAATTTTGAAGTAGGATTCTCTTTTTTTTTTTTTTTTTTCTTTCTTTCTCGTTTCTCTTATTTGAACGGTCGTAGTTAAATCATGTTAACATCTTATATTAATTTTTTATAGTAAGAAAATGATACAATAAGAGAATGTGAGAGGAGGGGATGGAAGGAGAAATTTTTAGTTATAACGGGAATACAAGTGGTACACCACGTGTTTTAATAGAAATTGTGGGAAATTTTATTTTTTAAGTTATTAATTTTTTAACACATATATCTCAACATTTATATAGTGACATGTGGTGTACTATCTTGTATACCGATCACACTGAAAAATCTCTTGGATGGAAAGGAATGGAAAGGGAAGAGAATCTTAGTCTATAAATTTTAGCATGAGACTTGGGAGATTATGAGAATGGAATCGTTTCTGCCTTTATACGAATTGACAAGCAAATAATTAATTAGAAAGAACATAGTTGACTAAAGACGATAATATATGGAAAAAAAAGTTAATTATGATTAAAAAGAGAGGCACAGGTCACAGAAAAGATTATTAAACACCCAGGCATCTGCAAGTCTTGAACATATATCCAAGTACAAATTGCTAGACCATATACAATCCTTTATTAATACTCAAATTATTAACAAAAAGACCCGACTTTTGAGGTTAAACATTAATGAACAATTCAAAGACGAGACAAAGCAAGAATCTGCTGATCATTTCTGTATAGATCAACGGCGGTCTGCTGGCTTTCCGATAAGACGAATGTCTTTGCCTGATCCCTCAAAACGTTTTTGAGAACCTTGCCCATCGGATTCCTGGGCAGTTGGGGCAGAAACTCCACCTTCTTGGGCACCATGAAGTGCGGCAAGTTTTTCCGGCAGTAAGCGATGATTTCGGACTCAGTGGCGGCCCCCTCGGCGTTGCTTCGGAGAGCCACAAAAGCACACGGGCTCTCTCCCCATCGAGGGTGTGGCATTGCCACAACCGCTGCCTCTAACACCTTTGGGTGCCCGTGTAATATATTCTCCACTTCCACACTGCTTATATTTTCTCCTCCTGATATGATCACGTCTTTCAACCTGTCCTTTATCTCCATGTAGCCGTCGGGGTGTACAATCCCGACGTCTCCAGTCCAGAACCATCCGTTTTGGAACGCCTTCTCGGTCGCCTTGGGATCCTTGAAGTACCCTTTCATGACGCTACTCCCACGCAAAACAATCTCCCCCATGGTCTTTCCATCATGGGGGACACTCTCCATCGTGTCCTTGTTTTTTACATCCACGTCAGCAAGAGTCAAAATGCTTATGCCTTGCCTTGCCTTGAGCTTTGCCTGATCATCCCCAGGCAGCATGTTCCACTTGGCCTGCCATTCGCAGACTAAAGCAGGGCCTGTTGCCTCGGTCAGGCCATACGCATGGGTTACTTTAAACCCTAGCGGCTCGATCTTCTTGAGGAGAGGGGCCGGAGGAGGGGCTCCGCCAGTGAGTATCTGGACGGGCGTTGAGATCTCGCAGCGCTCGTGGGATTTGGCCTCGAGGAGGAAGTTGAAGATGATGGGGGCGCAGCACATGTGCGTCACCTTGTGGCGGTGAATGTTGCGGTAGATGTCGTAGGCGGTGGTGTTGCGGAGGCAGACGTTGGTGCCGCCGCGTGCTGCGACGCCCCACGTGAAGGTCCAGCCGTTGCAATGGAACATGGGGAGGGTCCACAAATAAACAGGCTCGCTCCCCATTTCCCAGCCCAAAACTAGGCTCATGGTGCTCAAGTATGCGCCTCTGTGGCTGTAAACAACGCCCTTGGGCTCCGACGTCGTTCCGGATGTGTAATTCAAAGCGACGGGGTCCCACTCGTCATCGACTGGAACGGAGACAAATCCGGGATTGCCCTTTTTGATGAGTTGCTCGTACTCCAACTCGCCGAGTCGAATGCCAGTGGGAGAGTCGATGTCGTCGATCACGATGACCAACGGCATGGATTTGTCGGCAGTATCGGTGGTGAGGATCCTTAGGACGTCACGTGCCAGGGGGACATATTGGTAGTCGACAAAAAAGACTTTGGCTCCCGAGTGCCGGAGAATGGAGGCGATGGTTTTGGCGTTGAGGCGGGTGTTGATGGTGTTGAGCACCGCCCCGGCCATGGGCACTCCGAAATGCATTTCGTACATTGCCGGAACATTAGGAGCCAATACTGACACCTGCCGGAGAAAAAAAAAACCCCAAAAGTTAACCTTATGATTAATATCTGTCCAACGATATTCGAGAAAAAAAAAACGAAGTTGTTGAAACTTTAAAAATCTTATTATACACTTCTCATAACTATATTTTTTTTTCTTGATATAAAAAATTTGAAGCGTATAATGAGATTTTTTTAACGCTAATAATAATTCCAAAAGAAAAATCAATTAAAATTCATAAGAAACTGCATTAGAATAAATGTTCTTAACCAGTTTCGAATACGATATCCGGATAAATAACGGGACTTACCACATCGTGTTTGACGACGTTGAGCGAAACGAGGGATGAAGCGAGACGGCAGCAACGGTCGTAGGTTTGGCCCCAAGTGAAGCGAGTGCATTCATAGATGACTGAGGTACGTTCAGCATAAAAGGCAGCAGCTCTCTTGAGAAAAGTTGTGGGAGAGAGAGCTGTGTAATTTGCATCACATTTCGGAAGCGTATTCATTGATTCAAAGGCCATTTCGATCGATTTTTGGGTAATTAAGCTGCTTGATTTGGTTAATTAGAGAGAGAGGGAGAGAGAGGGAGGGAGGGAGATGATGTGAATGACATGGGTGAGGGTGGATGAGTGGAGCAATATATAGGGAGTTGGGAATTGGGAGTTGTCAGGGTGGGAGGGTCCACGATACTTGTGGTGGGAGTGTTGGAAGTGGATCATGATGCTGCAGGATGCTGCCTGATGCTTGTGTGGAAATTACCAAGTTATTACTCAATTAGTTAGTCTAAAAGCAAGAAAATCGTTGACGTCCTTTTTATAAACTAATGGGTTTTCACACCTTCTATGCTGACCGGTATTCAATTATCGACAGATTTTTTTAATGTGACTGAAATATAGAGTGATATACTATGTGTCAATATATATATAGTGGGATATATACGTTAAAAAGTTAATAACTTAAAAAATAAATTTTTCACTACTTACATAAAAACATGTACGGTATCATTTGTGTTCCCGTCACAATAAAAAATTTCTCTCAATTATCCAAGCTGTTGTAATATTGAGTGGGTTTGTAGTGTGAGATTACTCACTAAAATTATATTATCTGAACACTCTGAGAATAAGACCCATTTGGTGACATTTTTCTGTGCATGTAATTTCTCTCTCTTACCAAAAAGTTGGAAATATAAAATAGAAAACGAAACAGGAAAATGTTGTTTATCTCCTGAACTAGTACTGTATCGGTAATTTACCCAAAATAAACTTTGTTGCCAATTTATTCGTTAATTTAGCAGGAATTCGAAAATTTCATCCAATTTTTTTTATCAATAGGCATCATATGATAGGCATGTGAGTCATTTTTTTTACGAAAAAACCATCTTTTCATCCTTTCACAAGGAAGCATTGAAGGGCAACATCTCTTTGAAATTGTTGTGCAGAGTTGAAGAGGCAAAATTTAAGGAGCCCAAGTTAGTACAGACTTCATTTGCTCAAAAGTGAGTTACATGTCTTTCAAATGACACCAATTTTTAAATACTTGATAAAAAATTTCAAATCTAACT
Source organism: Malus domestica (assembly GCF_042453785.1). Classification (NCBI taxonomy): domain Eukaryota; kingdom Viridiplantae; phylum Streptophyta; class Magnoliopsida; order Rosales; family Rosaceae; genus Malus; species Malus domestica. The sequence continues at coordinate 33,471,999 of NC_091677.1, forward strand.
TTAAATTTAAAGTATTGAGAAAAATATTTAAAGCAATAAATTGACACGAAAAGGGTAACTTGACAATATGGAACTAACTTACGGGATGAATGGCAATTTAGACAAAACGAAAATGTCACTAAATGATATCCTAGCATATAGTTTCTGTAGAAGTAGTGAAACTTCTTTCTTTTTGACACAATGATGAAGAGGGAGAGGCGTTGAACCTACAACCAGGCCCGGCCCAGGCCCAGTGTGGGCAGGGCGCCGTCCAGGGCCCAAAAAAATTGAGGGCACCAAAATTATTAGGGTGATATATTTATATATGTTTTTATAAGAGTGTAAATTTATAAAATTTGGTTTAGTGACAAAGAAATTTAACTAGAATTGGTATTTTTGTTGTTTAAAATGAATGAGGAGGTCTTAGGTTCAAACCACCATGTGTGCTTATTTACATTCCAATTTTTACAAATTTCTTTTCATAATAGTATAAATTTATAAAATTTGGCTAAATGATCAAGAAGTTTAATTAGAAGTAATGGTTTTTGTTGTTTAAAATTAATGAGAGGTCCTAAGTTCGAAATGCTATGTGCATGTTTATTTTTTTCAATTTTTACAAATTTTTGTTTGGTTGTTAATTTATTTACTAGCTAGTAGCTATGTGGGTTGCTATTTTTAAATATCCATTCTAATTCAAGTCTCATCATCAGTAAAGAGTAATGCGTAGACTAAAATTTTAGACCAAATTTGCAAATAATATTACGTGTCATCAAAAGGTTTAATTTAATGTTCAGTCATTACTTATACATATCCTTAAAGACCCAAAAACATTAATACTTTTTTAGTCTTATATTGACGAGGTTAGTAAATAAGAAAAAATAATTCACGATTTATACAAAAACACTTTAAAAGTTCAGATGGAAAACAAAACTCATAATCTATCTACTTGTAAGCCCGAAGGTTTTTAGTTTCCTTCTCTTGATACAAAATAAATTAATTATTCCGTATTTCTAAATTATTGAGTTTGAAGTGTTTTTCTAAATATAATTTTATCGATGTCTTACGTGTGAAAATAAATATTTGTTTTATGTGAAATGATGACACATTTTTTAACGTCGCTCCGGGCCTCAAAAATCTCTGGACCGACCCTGCCTACAACTTCAAGTACAAGCATAAATGTGAAATTTGGAAGTTTGATTTCTTCTCAATTGATGAATGTATTTCTCTGTACAGATACATAACTATAAATAGCTATAGCTTTTACAATCAACTCCTACAAATTAGCACTAATTGATAATATATAATGCAAGGTTGGAAAGTATGCAATTACAATATATTTGTTCCCTGGCTATCGTTGATTGATTCCACTATATTGGAATTATCTTCGTGATGACCAATGATTTTCTCAACAATAAATGTGTACTCATAACCACATATTATGCCACATCTCCAATACCACAAAAGTATGCTGGGCCACTTTAGGTGGAATGTTTTTATATATAAAGTTAAGGGCCCAATGAACAGTATTTTTTGTGTCAAAAGCTTCCTAGAAAATGATTGAACAAAAATGCTCTCAAACAAAAAACTTCAAAAGCAACTCAAAATAATGCATCAAATATGGTGTCACAGCCCGTCCCAAATGTATAATTTTCGACGATGTAAAATGACAGTTTTATCCTGGGACGGGAAATTGTAGTGTGTGTGTGTGTGACATATTGAGATTTAGACTTTATTGTGTGGTTTTGAGATTTGTGACCACGTGGACCACACACACACCACACTCACTCCCTCTCTTTTCCTTCCCGTGCCCTCATCTCTCTCGGACTCACTCTCTCTCTCTTCTTCCTCGTATGGACCAAGCTCGAAGTGAGCTTTCCAGTCACAGATCAAAGATTCTAAAGGCACCATTGCATTCCTCGTGCCATTTCGAGTTGGTTGGTACCCATTTCAGATAAGGATTCATTCGAAATCTTGAGAACCCGAAACTCATTTTTCATGCTATTTGGATGTAAAACCTTGTGTTTCAGAAGATTTCAAGCTCACAGGGAGCTTTAGGAGGTCCTAAGGAAGCTTGGGGTAGTTCGTTGGAAAAGTTTGGACGTCGGAGGGCCGAGATCGAAGGTTTTCAAAGTTGACCGGATTATCGAGCTTCCTCAAGTAAAATCTAGTAGATTTCAAGGCTTAAAATGGTATAACGTGATTCTACATGTTGTTAGCTTTCCAATGGTTCAAATTTCATAAAAAATGGTTGAGAAACGAGTGAGAATAGTGGGTTTGAAGTTTTACCAAGTTTCCCTGCGACCGGCGACTCGCCGGAGAAGATGATGGCATATTCCGTCAGTTTGGACGGAATATGCTGACGCCATTAGTCAGTTTTAACGGAGTCTGTTAGGTTTTAACGGAATATTCCCTAACGGTAGTTAAGGAATCCGTCAGGTTTGGCCACGCGTGGGGGCGCATTTTGCAGTGCCCTTGCCGGCGCATGGCGGTGCGAAAATTTTTTCTAAAAATATCACGATGTTCGTGAGGTTGTGTAGGTCACTATGGTATATTCATATACCCATTTTGAGCAATGTATGAGAAGTTATTAGCTAGTTTTGTCTATGTGCTTTAAAATAACATTTTTATAGTTAATTCGCATATAGGTGAGACTTATCCCGATGACGAGCGTATCTAAGGGCGATTCGGGGGTTACGACCCGTCGACATATCAGTGTGTGGGCTTCTGTTTTCAGTACATACTTATATACTTGATGTATTTCCCAGAAATGCATTTTTAGGAATGTATGCTTTGAAATAATATGTCAAATGCTTTTATATTCTGAATATGCATTTAATGGTTGCATATATATATGTGGTGTTGTGGAGGCACAAGTAAGTGCAGGTAAGTTATGTTTGGTTATGTTAATCATCGATGATGTGATATGTTATTGAATGATGTTGAGCTCATAAAACTGCACCTTAGGTGATTGTGATTTAGCCAGAGATATAAAGTACATGCCTGTTTATTTACGTCACCTCCCGCACTATATGCTCATATTGGATCCAACTTAACTGCACAGTCTTGTCGTACATACCTTATTCATGGTTCCGACTCGTATGTGATTAGCGATTTATTGCCGGTTATTATGAGAGAATAGAATTGAGCATAACTATATTACACCCAATCTTGTCGTATAAACCATTTTTTAGTGGTTCTGACTTATGTGCAGTATATTGCCGTATAGGTCATTGTAGTGACTCCGGCTAGATTGACTTTTGAGCTATGAATTTGCCGTACAGACTATCACAGGGGTTCCGGCTAACATATCATATTTCTATGAAATCATTCTTACCTGGATTGTTTACTTTATTATATTTTGGCATGGCATACATATGAATATGGTTATGTGAAGCATGAATTGAATTGTTATGATTTCAGAGAGATATATATATACATATATGTATATACTTATATCTTGATTCTGGGAAAATTATACATATTTTACAGTAAGGGGTTAGATATGTTGATAAAGAAAATGACTTTGTAAAACATTTGTTTTTGCCCACTCACGTTTTCTGTTTTGCGCCCTTCCAGGTTTTAAGTAGGCTTGCTGTTAGTGGTTGGAGGACGTCGGCATTTCTGACTTATCCAAATAATAGTAGGACATTCCTGGTACTGTATAACTAGTACTTGTCCTACTTGACTGCACCTAGACTTTATGCTCTGATTAGGAGTGTTCACTATTGTAACTAACTCCTATCACTTTCTGTTTAGTAGTGCACTCTAGTAATTTGGTTTTTAATTATTCGTATAATTCTTATCTTTATTGCTTCCGCACTGTGCACATGGCTACGTCACTCTCACGTGACGGCCAGCATGCCTTGATCTCGGTCGGGGTGTGTCATGTGGCAGGGGTATTTTCGTCATTTTAACAGTTTTTTAATAATTAATTTTTTTTGTACAATTTTTTTTTTAATAATTAGTACCTCACAATATGCTAGCAATAATGTGATTCAATTAGTTGTTCATTAAAGATTTTTTTCTCTGTTTTTAATCACGTTCAAAACATCTTAAGAGGCGTGTAATGCTGGTTATAAAAAAATCTTCCGCACGCGTATAATAATGTGATTAAATTAGTTGTCAAATGATTTTTTTTTTTTTGAATAAACGATATTATCTACACTAAGAGGGAAGGGGTGAACTTATCCTCACAATGAGCTAGCAATAATGTGATTCAATCAGTTGTTTATTAAATATTATTTTCTCTATTCTTAATATAAATGCAATAGAGTCCGATTTTATTATGTGGATTTAGCTGCTTTAATTGGTTTATGAGGGGTTTCTTCTAGCATGATCTAAGATTATTCATTTACTTCAAATATTTGACTTTCTTTTTGTCAATTTACGCATATAAATATATTTAAAACGTGTAAGTCTCGTAGCACGTCGTAATTCAAAAAATACCTTCTACACGTGCGTGAGCGCGTGCATGAAGGCTAGTATATATATAAAGGAGCAGCATATACTATTCTGCATAGCCTATTTAGATGAGTGTATAATGATTTGGTTGTTGGATAAATGTTCTAATTGGAGGCCAGACTTGGGATTCCAAGGCTGATACATTTGACTCTCTTAAAAGTGGAATTCTCCGCCATTTTATGTTTTTGACACAATTTTTGTACAAACGTTATAAAACATTGTGCAAAAATCATAAGATGGTTGAGAGCCCATAAAGAGTCCTACTTTGAGAGAGTCTCTTTAGCATCTTTCATACATTTATGCATTAAACAAGCAGTTTGAACCAGTTGTTATCTGTTTTCGTGGAACGAGAGATTTTTCAGTGTATCTGGAATACAGAGTGGTACACCACATATAATTATACAAGTAGTAGGACACTTGTTTGTACCATACATGACCAATCCCAAAACTATTGAGCACCGGTCAACGTTATACCGTCAAGAACCCAAAAGAGTTTCCCTCCAACCAGGAGGCCAATCACAGCGCCACACGTGTCGACATCAGAAGCTAATCATAGCGTGACACATGTCAACATCAGAAGCCAATCACAACACGACACGTGTCAATGTCAGAATGAAACTAGAAACTTTCTTCTATAAATAGAGATCATTCTCTCACAATATTTCCTAATGTCATTTGTACTAAATCATTCACTAGTACTCACTAAATGAGAGCTTGAACCTATGTACTTGTGTAAATCCTTCACAATTAATGAAAACTCCTCTACTCCATGGACGATGTTATCTGGGTAAACCACGTACATCTTGTGTTTGCTTCCCTGTCCCTATCCATTTACTTACTTATCCACACTAGTGACCGGAGCAATCTAGCAAAGGTCACAAACTTAACACTTTCTGTTGTACCAAAGTCCTCGCTGATTTTGTGCATCAACATTTGGCGCCGTCTGTGGGAACGACACTTGTTCCCACTCTCTTCAGCTTTGCCAAGCTGGTTTCCACCATTCGTACACTCTTTTTTTACCAGACATCCCTCTCCAACATGGGGAGCGAAGGAAGCCACAACACATAGAATGACACCCATCTTGCACCTAGTGCGAAGCAACGAAAGAATGAAGGAAAAAGGGTTGCTCTTCAAGCTAAAGTCGATGAGCTAGAAGTTCAGAACAACAAGATAGCAATGAAGAATGAGGTACTCCAGGAGCAGTATGAGAAGCTCTTTGAGACGCTCCACGAAACTAGGCGTACTCAAACACGCGAGCTTGTTGCCCATGTGAACATCAACCATCACCTGGGTGCCCCCCAACACGGAGGGTCGCCTCTCTTCGACATGAGTATCCCTGATGAGGAACGAGCTAATCATCAAAACATTGATCAACATGAAATTTCTCTCAACTCAGATGCTTCGACCCGAAGTAGAAGAAGTAGAGGAAGACACTTCCTTACAGAAGGGTTGGAATGATCGAAAGCCGTTTATTGTGACTACCGAGACTTCCTAAAGCAACGTCGAGAGAATCCCCTCCACATATGCTCGAAGATCAATGACCCAAGGGTTCCTGAAAGACTCAGTCCCCTCCCACGACCTAGGCCAGCTGCCAATCTAGGGAAGGAACGATAGGTCCTAGAGGAACATGAAGGTACGGGGGACTTTGAGGTATTTCGACAGACTCGCCCTAGAAGTCAGTAAGGCGAGTCCAAGAAAAAACCACACGCCTTTGCTCAAACTTTCCTACTTCCAAGAGGCGATGGAGACTTACGAAAGAAAATTAAGTGGTACATGGCTCCACTCAGGACCCTTTTGTCCTACAGCTCCTTGAGGAAGTAAACAAGTTGAAGGCCGAACGTCAGGCCGAGATACCTGACTGGAACCAACCCAGGCCTGGCCCTCTCACAAGAAGGATCATCGACACCCTCTTCAAGCGAAGACAAAACAAAAGCTTGGTTTACAACTCTATACTGGAAGGGATGACCTAATTAAACACTTTAACCTCTTTGAGTCCACCATGGCATATCAGATGCACACCGACGAAGAGCGATGTCTTCTCTTCCGCTCTACCCTCTATGGCAGAGATCTAAACTGGTATTACCGTCTTCCACCTGAGATAGTAGACTCATTTGAGGAATTGAGGAAACAGTTTGTCTCTCAACACATCTTCCAGACCGATCACTTGCATCTTGCAGATGACTTGTACACTATTCGCCAGAAGCCGGGCGAGTCACTACTAGAGTATGCCACTCACTTCAGCCATAAGTATTCTCGCTGCGCTGAGGCAGATGACAAGACCGCCTTCAAGGCCTTCATGGCAGGCCTACGTGATTGTTTCTTCAAGTACATGATCAATGTCAACACTTGGAAGACTTACTCTGATGTGATGGTATAGGCTTACAACCACGCCTCCGCCGAAGCAATGACATACCAAGGGAACCCCCATATGGTTAACCCTTATCAACAAATGGGAAATGGAAGTCAAGTTCTACCAAGTGATGAGATATTGGCCATTCAGACACCCATTGCATCATCTTCTGCCGCATTTAGCTACTCGCTAAGTCACCAAATGTATCTTTCTATTGGTAAGAGAAAGGATTTTTACTCTCAGCAAGCCCATTACAACAAAATGGATAAAAGTTCGTATCAAGACAACCAGGGGTGAACGTACCGTCGACTATTATGACTATGAGGCCAAGCATCACTCTTTCAAAGTGGATGACTAGATACTGAAGGAAATACTATTATAAGAAGGCATACACATTACAAATGCTTTGACTCTAAACCGCTTGAGATTTTTTGTCACACAAGCCATTCGGTAAATATTTAAAGAAGAGGGATTCACACAACTTCTTCTAAGTCTTTTGCGTTCCTAGCACTGGAACACTTGGTCTACGTTGACATACCCTTATACTCCAACTCAGAGCTTCAACATGCGTACTTTGACACAAAGTATGTAATACTAAGTGTTACAACCAACATGGTTCACATATCAAAAGCATGGATCCTTTCATGCATAGCAAAACATTCATAAGCATCACTCATATCAATCAACATAAACATTATACATTTCAACACATTCATACATAAACATTATACATTCTAACACATTCATACATAAACATTATACATTCCAACACATCCATACATAAGCCAACTGTGCTTCGAAAGGGTTCAACATACCTTGTGTCTTCGACACTTGCTACAATGTGCCTCAACACCTTGCCTTTATTCTCACCAACTAGGTGATGAAATGTGAAGAAGGAACTCATCTTCATGCCACCAACCAGGTGATGAAATGTACAACCCGTACTCCCCTTCATGCCACCAACTAGGTGATGAAATGTACAACCAATACTCTAATATCATTTGGCAACTTGTCACTCATGCCACCAACCAAGTGAAGAAGGAACGCATCTTCGTGACACCAACCAGGTGATGAAATGTACAACCTGTATTCTCCTTTATGCCACCAACCATGTGATGAAATGTACAACCCGTACTCTAATATCATTTGGTAACCTGCCACTCATGCCACCAACCAGGTGAAGAAGGAACTCATCTTCATGCCACCAACCAGGTAATGAAATGTACAACCTGTACTCTTCTTCATGCCACCAACCAGGTGATGAAATGTACAACTAGTACTCTAATATCATTTGTCAACTTACCACTCATGCCACCAACTAGGTGAAAAATGAACTCACATTCATGCCACCAACCAGATGATGAAATGTACAACCCGTACTCTCCTTCATGCCACCAACCAGGTGATGAAATGTACAACTAGGTGAAGAATGAACTCATCTTCATGCCACCAACCAGATGATGAAATGTACAACCCGTACTTTCTTTCATGCCACCAGCAGGTGATGAAATGTACAACCTGTACTCTAATATCATTTGGCAACTTGTCATTCATGCCACCAACCAGGTGAAGAAGGAACTCATCATCGTGCCACCAACCAGGTGATGAAATGTGATGAAAGGTGATGAAGGAACTCACCTTTGCACCACCAACCAAGTGATGAAAGCAACTCACCATTCATTCCACCTACCAGAAGACGAGTGGTATAAGATGAAAGCAACTCACTATTCATTCCACCTACCAGAAGACGAGTGGTACAACTTGTACATGTGAACTCATAGCATTCACAAATAATCAAAAACCCTCAAGCTTGACAACTCAACTAGGATAGCACTTATGCCCAACAAGAGTTATAGTCACCAACAAAGTCTTATTGCAAGCCAACAACAACTTCAATGCATGGCATACGAAGATCAAGCTATTCAACCCTCTTACATCTGCTTCAGACATTTCCCCTCTGTAACAATGCAAACACTACAACTCGTAGAAAGCTTCACACTTTTGATCAAGACAGTGTGAAGCAAAACCAATTTATGGTGCCAACAAGAGCTTCATCAAAAGAGTTCAACCACAATTCTCAAAAGCTTCACACACTCTTGATCAAGACAGTGTGAAGCAAAACCAATTTATAGTGTCAACAAGAGCTTCATCAATGGAGGGCAACCACAATTCTCAAAAGCTTCACACACTCTTGTTCAAGACAGTGTGAAGCAAAAACAATTTATGGTGCCAACAAAAGCTTCATCAATGAAGGGCAACCACAATTCTTCAAGGCTTCACACACTCTTGATCAAGACAGTGTGAAGCAAAACCAATTTATAGTGCCAACAAAAGCTTCATCAAATGAATTCAACCACAATTCTCAAAACCTCCGATCCAGGTTGCTTGCTTGGAAGTCTGATTGCTTACCTTGTCTGTTACCTCCTTCGGCAAATCTCCTAACTCGACGACTTGGGATACTCCTACTATAGGGTTTGTATCGCACTTGACCAAACCCGAAACTATAAGTAAGCTTCAAGTGAAATTGATACATTACCTTGTGCATCTTCATCGGTTAAAGATACCACCCCTGGATGGAGGAAAAGTTCTTTCAGAAAAGATACAACCTCTACACATGAGACAGATAAGGCAAGTGAAAATGATACCACACTTCAGTACTTAGAAGTTTCGTGATTACTCAATGGCTTGGATCTTGCAAGTCCCCAACCGATGAGCTTCCCTCACTCGAGAACTTAGGGGATCACTGTTTGTACCATACCTGACCAATCCGGAAACTACTGAGCATCGGTCAACGTTTTACCGTCAAGGACCCAGAAGAGTTTCCCTCCAACCAGGAGGCCAATCACAGCGCGACACGTGTCAACATCAGAAGCCAATCATAGCGCGACACGTGACAACATCAGAAGCCAATCAAACCACGACACGTGTCAATGTCAGAATGAAACTAGAAACTTTCTTCTATAAATAGAGATAATTCTCTCACAATATTTCCTAATGTCATTTGTACTAAATTATTCACTATTACTCACTAAAGGAGAGCTTGAACCTATGTACTTGTGTAAACCCTTCACAATTAATGAGAAATCCTCTACTCCGTGGATGTAGCCAATCTCGATGAACCACATACATCTTGTGTTTGCTTCCCTATCCCTATCCATTTACTTACTTATCCACACTAGTGACCGGAGCAATCTAGCTAATGTCACAAACTTAACACTTTCTGTTGTACCAATGTCCTCGCTGATTTTGTGCATCAACAACACTTAAAAAAAAAACTTCTCACCGCTTGTACAATTACATGTGGCATAGCACCCCTGTTCTGGGCATTGAAAAATATCTTCCTAGGATTGGATAAAAAACAATAGATTAATGCACAAGATTGTGATATTAGTCAAAAAATTTTTTTTTTGAACAAATGATATTATCTACACTAAAGGGATAGGAGAGTGAGCTAAGTCTCACAATGAGCAAGCAATAATATGGTTCAAATTCACCTTTGAAGAGAATCAAACCTAAGATACATCACTTGCCACTAAAGAATAGAATATTAATACTTGTTTTTTAATTTTTTCTTTTCAAACCTATACGAAAAGGAAAGAATAGTAAGCATTCGACAGATGGAGCCAAGTAAATCTTCTTTTTTACCACTCTCTTTTTCATCCATTTCCAGTAAAACACATTTTACTCTTCGGATTTCCATGAATTTTTTTAACCTTTTTTATATTTTGGGTTCACATCTTATAATTCCTAACAAAATAAATACAGAAATTTAGAACATTGGTCCATGAAATTTAGTCTAATTAGAGTCTTAGTTTCTGATCCGCAAGTTTTGGTCCAACTTTTTACACTATGAAGTAGCACTTTTTTTGGGTAACTCTGTTAAAAATTATGTCACTTATTTGCTTGTTAAATCCTTTTATTTTGGATGGAAGTTGTGAGGGTGTTAGGTCATCTCCAACTGAAGGGTCCAAAGAGTTAGAGGGCCGAAAATAGCCCGAAAATCGTTTTCAACCGAGGGCTAGGCCAAATAGCTCGTGGGCCCCATGGAATCTAAAAGGGCCAAAGGGCTGGCTGGAATTTTTTTTAATGTTGTCTGTTATAACCAACATAAATAAAAGAAATAGTGTTGTTCTAACCGACACAAATAGCATGAAATTTTTTTAATATAAAGGCTAGCTGATGTAAGCTAGCCCTTTTTTTTTACAAAATTTTTTTAAATTGTTTTTTTTTTATATTTTATTTTTTTCCTACAACTTCCTAAGCCATTATACAACATTAGATTAAATTAAGTAACATGAAACAACATTAAACAATATGAAACAACATTAAATAACATTAAATTTAAGTTGGATTTGAATTTAAATTGTAGTTTTTAAATAATAAATTATGTTTGGCCCCATAGCCCTTTGGCCCTCAGTTGGAGATGGAAGCAAATATGGCCATGTACTATTCATTACAATATTAATTTCTTAGAGGGCCAAAGGGCTAAAACGAGCCCTCTGACCAGCTCTCGGTTGGAGATGGTCTTAACTAAATGGATTATTACCCTACATTGTGATAAATTTAGGGGTCAATATTCACGAATTTTTAGTTCATGTGATCATCTCCGGAGCAATTACATCTAGATTCTCAAGATCTAACCGTCGTAATAGATCGTGCGGTCAAAAATAAACCCTCCCCTTCTCCCTCCTCGGTAATCACCAACCTTCTTCTTCGAGCTGTATGGAAGTGGAACTCCGGTGATTTCAGACGATTCCGGCCTCGTCTTCTCCCTCCCCTTCCCCTTCCCCTTCAGCTTCCCCTTTCCTCTGTGATCAATAACCTCCTTTTTGGAACCCTTACCAAGCCGAACTCCGACGATTCCATACGATTCCAGCCGTTCCTGATCTGGCTTCCACTCTCGGAGAGTGTGAGAGAAGCAGAGCTAGGGGATGAGTTCAGAGGTGATTGACACGACGTTGACGTGTCGCCGTTGTCGGATGGGAATCAGGTCGCCGCGGGTTCAATTTGGGTCACGATGGAGAAAAACTATCCTTTCCCGATTTCAATATATACTGTGTTGTCTTCATCCCCTAGGATTAGAATCAAATTGAAGCATAAAGAAAGAAGTTGGTGATTGCAGGGAAGAGGGGAAGGGGAAGGAGCAGACGAATGAAGAGAGATTCATTTTTGGCCACACGATCTATTACGGACGGCCATGATTCATTGATCCTGAAGATCATGATGTAATTGCTCTAGAGATGATCCTAATCCCTAAAACACCAATTATTTCGATAAAAAAGTAAGAAACCAATGCTAGTAAAGATTTGGATCCTCTCTGGATCCCCTCTATGGGAATCCCGGGGATCAAGCTATAAGGACCGTCCATCAAAAATCGCGAGGCCACAATTAAATATTTTTTATATTTTTAAAAGTAAAGCAGTCTCATTTTGTGTAAAAAAATATTTAATTGTGGCCGCACGATCTGTGATGAACTGTCATTGTGTCTTGATCCCCGGGATCCCCAGGGAGGGGATCCGAGAGGATCCAAATCCAAAACTATCCGCATCCAATGAGCTAGTTAACATAGTAAACATTTGATTACTGGGTCTTAAGCACTAAAAAACTATAAACTTAATGATTAAAAACTAAAAAAATTGAAAAGCTATAGTGAAAAATTAAATTGAAAACAAATTGATATCTGGTTATATTCGTTTTAGCTTTTAAATTTTTGTTTTTAAGTTTTGTTTTTTATTATTTTTTTTAAAAACCAAAAACTTGTTTGATAATTGTTATCAAATTTCATTTTTTGATTAAAATCACAAGTTGAAAATTGAACACCAGATTAAAAAAAATTAAAAAATAAACTTGCTAAAAAAACTGAATAAATTATGATAAACCCATAAACAGCAAGTATACAAAAAATATTAAGTAATGCTATACTTATTACATTTTTCATACAACCTCTTTAATAAATATATCGCCTACCAACACATGTGGATTTCATCTATTATATAAAAAATACGGTACAAGTAACATTTTTTTTTTAAATTCACACATAACACATGTTTCTCTTGTACGTTGTCTGAAAAAGTTAAACGACAATACTGAATATAAAAACCATCACTAGCAAGGCGCAGTCTGACTTTAGAACTATTTTGTTTTCTCCCTTGGCATGCAAGAAAAGAAAACTGTCTAACTTGAACTTGAACAACAAGATCAATTTTGTCCTAAAAGGCATGCTTGGACGACTAAAATCAGGCTTAATTTACACTAAGGGCCGGTTTGACATTGCTGAAATTTTTTTAAAAGTAGTTTTTAAAAAAAAGTTAGAACTAAAATCGTGTTTAATAAATGAAAAAAAATGTTTATTTATTTTTTTTTCAAACCATGGTTCCAAAACAGTAGAAAACAGAAGCAGTTCTATCTTTATTTTTGAAAACAATGTTTTTTTCACAGTACAACAACTCCAAACTAGCCCTAAACACCAGTCATGGGGAAGTAGTTGGCAAGATTAATCAATTCGCATGCTAGGACTTAGGACCCATAGAGTAATTATGTTCCTTATTTTCTTGTCTGAACATCAACGGATGAAAAATAAATCATATCATGGCTGCGCTTGATAGAGAGAGGTGGTTTCGAACGAAAATTTAAAGAAGGCATGGATGAAAACTTTTTTTTTTTTTTTTTAATTTTTTTTATAACAAACGATAATATATTAAGGAGGAGGAGGTTAGGCTTAGCCTCACAATAGGTTAACAATAATATAGTTCTAATTCACCTTTAACGAGAATCGAACCTAAGACCTAGCATGGATGGAAACTTTTAAATATTATGCAAGTTGCACATTGAAAATGAAGTAGTCATGAAGAAAAGTTATATCATTATAAACTCTAAATTTTACAATTACAAGGTTTTTTCGTAACCAATCCATCACCTACCATGTTAATAAAATATTTTTCTGGGTCTCCCCTGCCTGGAAGTCATGTACAAAGCTTATTTCGTTATCATCCATTACTGCAGCAAGCTGATAGAAACATGCATTGAGGAGTGCAATTTAGTCTCACTTTTAACGTTTATTTGATGTAATGTACATACTATCCTTTAATTTTACGTTTATTTGATGGAATAAACTGAACAATGATGAATTAAGACTAAATGAGACTAAAATGGTAGTTTCATGGGGTAAAGTGAGACAAAACCAGTTTCAGGCAATAAAATAAGACTAAATGGCGATTTCAAGAGGCAAATCAATTAATGAGAGTTTTAAAACATCAAGATGAAGTAGTCATAAAGGAAAGTTATATCCCTTCTAAACCCTATATTTTACAATTAGGAGTAAACTTTTCTTCATAACTAATCCATCATCTACCTGTTAATAAAATATTTTTCTGGGTCGTCTTTGCCTAGAAGTCATGTACGAAGCTTATTTTGTTATCATCCATATTCAATGGAGCAAGCTGATAGAAACATGCATGATTCAGTGCTTTGTTTGCTTTCCACTAAAGACTTGAAAAATAGCTCCACTAAAAGAGCTTTTACCTGAATTCTCCAAGAAGAAACTCGTTCTTGTAGTCAAACAAAGGCAAAGAGTGCAACTTCGAAGAACTTGTTTTTAGTCTTACGAGAATCTCTTTCTTCCATTTGAAAACACTAATTTATGTGTGTTTCTATCTGCTTGCTGCATTGAATGGATGACAACGAAATAAGCTTTGTACATGACTTCTAGGCGGGGACGACCCAGAAAAATATATTATCAACAGGTTTTTGGTATAACTGACCTCTTGGATACAACAAGAACATAAGTTTAGTTCGATCTCGAAAATATTACTGTCCTCTTTGTTGTAGGTCACATCTGAATAATGTTGTCTTTGAAGAGGTTTTGAACCTCGCAGTTCAATAGGATATATAGTTCACGAAGTATTAGTAAAATCTTCTCTGTCAATCAAAAGATAATGAAAAAATAATTTGATCTATTATCGCAAAATAAAATCATGAGCAGTAATATAATTTTACAAACTATTTTTTATTTTTTTATATGACTCACATGTTATTATAGCATATCACTAATTAAAAAACTACAAAATAAAATTTTAAACATCTACCATGTTCTGTCTCAAACATCTTTCTCAAACATCTCTCTCAAACATCTCTCTCTTCCACATAGTTTTTTTTTTTTTTTTTTTTTTTTTAATTTTTACACACACATAGCATTGGCTTTGTCTAATAAATTACTCTCTTCCACATAGTTTTATTTTTTTATTTTTTTATTTTTTTTAATTTTTACACACACATAGCATTGGCTTTGTCTAATAAATTATAAAATTAAGGGTTGAAAAATTGTAGAAAATATGATTATAAGATTTTTAATGGATCACTACTTGCTAAACCATATTAAAACAAAACATAACAACTATGGCACTACAAGAAAACAAACTGACCGGGGGTTGTGGGGCTTGCGGGGCTTCTCTGTTCCCTTCAAAGTACTTTTCAACCAGGCATGTCACATCAAAACTTTTTAACAAACGCAAAAGTGACTACTTGAATAGGGTTGTTGCCTTAGATCATCTTCTGTATAACACAACACACTATTATGTTGGAAATATTAGAAGGAAATTATAATAAGGGACCAGTTGTTACAGTAGTTTATCTTTTCTAGAGATAGAATAACTCACATAGACATTTCAGCTTTCTCTGACCAGTGTGATTCATCAATATCAAAAATCAAACCTAAAACATTCTGTATGGAATACGAGCTTGTTATTCGTTTCAACTAACAAACCACCTGTAAAGATTAAACAAGACATGCTATTGGTTGTTGAAAGAAATCCAGTCAAAATATTGACTTGCATTTATAAAAATATGATGATTCATCAATGTCAGGATCTAATTCGTTTCAACTAACAAACCACCTGTAAAGATTAAACAAGACATGCTATTGGTTGTTGAAAGAAATCCAGTCAAAATATTGACTTGCATTTATGAAAATATGATGAATTTGACTTGGATTCTGTTCCTTCCAAATGAACGGGACAAGTCATCAAGATGGTTAAAAAAATGGTTGTTAGAGGAATAAGAACAAGCAAAAATAAACAGCACAACCGATTTGGGTTGCGTCCGTTCTCACCGAGCATGAATATGAATATTGGGAGAAATTTTGTGGTGTGCATAACATGGTCCTAATACACTAAGTTCTTAATACAAGTGATTGAATATTTTTCAAATATTCAATTACTTTTATTATAATACTGAATGTACTAAACCGTATTTTTAACACACTGAAAAATATCTCAAAATTGGAGGGTGAAATCATTTCATTATAGAAGCGTAATCAACCTGTAAAACACTAATTCCAATTTCTACTAAGTTGATTGTGCTTCCAGAATCGAACTTTTTTTTAACACGAATTAAGCTAGTAGAGGTGCAAAGTGGTATTTACATAATTCATTCACAATAACGAGACAAATAACCAAGTTATGACAGTTTACTATAGGTAATGCTAAGGTATAGACAAAATTCACAAACTAAATAATGTGTCATTAATAGAACCCGTCAACGCTTGAGTAATAATTCAAGGGTAATGTTAGGGAGATTAAATTTGAAGAAAAAGTTTTGGAAACTAAGAGACAGAGAAGTTGATAATTGATATATTTCTTAAACGTTGATAAACATGTTTATTCCTGTTGGTGACACGTCATTTAGTTTGCAAATTTAGTCTTCCTAGTATTACCCATAATTCAATCATCAACTTTCATATCATTTAGTTTATAAAATTTAGTCTACAAGTTTACCTAAATTGTTTTTAATAAAAGGTAGCCAATGACATTTGAGAAGAGATACATTGATGGTCCGAGTAGTAATACAGTTTTTTACAATTAAGTACTAATACTATAATGACCTGAGATACTTTTAGGAGCTGTTCAAGGTCATATGACAGTCGACCCTTGAATATTCAAGGTCATGTAGTCTGGAGGAATTTAGTTTGCAGGTCTATATCACACATCGATCACACTAAAGAATCAAATATTACAAGTGGAAGAAAGAAAAAACGAATAATGAAAAAGGAGTCAGTGTTTCTTCATATTAAAAAGAAATAAAAAAAAGGTTATTCCACAACTTTTGACACAATTTTTGACGCCATTTTTTTTACCCAATTTTTGACAAAATTTTTTGTGGAACCTATTTTGTAATGTATTTTTGAACCGTCTATTTTTTTTAACATCATTCATTGATCATTCTTACAAAAATTAGGCAAATGTTATGATATTAATTCCATGTGATAAAAATATGACGAAAATGTTACATGTGTGATTGTATAAATTATTAACAGATTATATTATGATAGTTGACAATCTTATTCGTTTATGATTGCATTACTTGCAAGGCATGGAATACGACGAAAATGTTACATGTGTGATTGTGTAAATTATTAATTGATTATTTTTATGATAATAAAAAATATTATTCGTTTAGGATTGCATTACTTGCAAGGCAAGAAAATTCGCTATATTTATCAATAAAGGCACAAGTGATGGAAAACATGCATCACAAAAATTCCTCAGCCTTATCTTTCTCTGTGCTACCACATCCTCTCTCTCCCTTGAGTAAATAAGGCCCCAAAAAAAAAAATCTAGAGTTAAATAAGCATAAAAGAATGTGTTTCGGAATGTACCAACCAACCTCTTAAAGATAGACTAAGAAATAATTTCCACTAAATGAAGTGTAACTCAAGTCTCCAAGAAGAAATTGGTGTGGTACTTTCCAAGAACTTATGTTCAACTTTCCAAAGAAAGTGTTAAGAGTTCTATTTAGTTTTTAGTTTTATGAGAATTTTCCAGGAACTTTGTTGGTGGGAAACAAATTCGATCTTCACTTGAATAATCTTATTAACAACTCAATGTAAACAACAACAGTTTAGTCGAGAAACCTATATTAAGACTTTTTTGTTTAGGTATTTGATTATAGATCATAAGAAACATTAATACTTTATTTTTTATTTTTTACGTGTTAGTACATGGGAAAGTTTAAAGGTGAACTGTTTCTCCATTCTGATATTTTTCTAAATGCGTAAAACTAAAGAACCAAAATTATTTCAATTTTCATTCATAACATGCTCTAAAGGAGGAAGATTCGAACTTGAGTGCAAAAGGTTAGCACACCCATGTTTGCTTAAAAGATATGTATGTATATATATGTGTATGTGTGTGTATGTATAAATATGTGTGTGTGTGTGTGGGTATATACATACATACATATATACATACATACATGTATATATATATATATATATATGGGTTAGATCCATGACACCACTTTTCTTGCACAAATTTTGACATAAGTTTTTGTAGGCTCCACTCTGTAATAAATTTTGACGATCTGAACCGTCTATCATTTAGAACATCATTCATAGAATATCCTTGCAGAAAATTAGATAAATTTAAAATTATTAAAACGTTCATTTGTAGTGAAGAAAATTGACTAATACGGTTCTCAAAGAAACCTTAAACCCTTGATTGAACATTCATATAATTTCATATTTGGGTGATTTGTAGAATGATCTTTGAAGGACGACCTAAAAAATTAACAGTTCGCATCATTGAAATACATTACGGAGTGAGCCCCACAAAACGTGTATCTTATGACAATGGCCTAACATTATTAAAACTATTTAAATCGTTAAAATACATTATAGAGTGGATCCTACAAAAATGACAATCATCTAGCATTACTGGAACCAGATCAATCTCTTTCGACCTCAACTCCTTCATTGGCTTTGTTAGGCCTGACATGAACTTTAATGAGTGTACAAGTATCTCAGGTCATCATAGTATTAGTACTTAATTGGAAAAAACTGTATTACTACTCGGACCATCTATGTATCTCTTCTCAAATTTCATTGGCTAGCTTTTATTAAAAGCAATTTAGGTAGACTTATAGACTAAATTTTATAAAATAAATAATATGAAAGTTGATGATTGAATTATGGGTAATGCTAAAGAGACTAAATTTGGAGACTAAATTTGCAAACTAAATGATGTGTCACCAATAGAAATAAACACGTTTATCAACGTTTAAGTAATATACCAATCATCAACTTCTATGTCTCTTAGTTTCCAAAACTTTATCTCCAAATTTAGTATCTCTAGTATTACCCTTGAATTATTACTTAAGCGTTGATAAACGAGTTATATTGATGACACATTATTTAGTTTGTGAATTTTGTCTACACCTTAACATTACCTATAGTGAACTGTCATAACTTGGTTATCTGTCTCGTTCCATCGCTGTGACTGTTATTGTGAATGAATTATGTAAATACCACTTTGCACCTCTACTAGCTTAATTCGTGTTAAAAAAAAAGGTTCGATTCTAGAAGCACAATCAACTTAGTAGAAGTTTGGAATTAGTGTTTTACAGGTTGATTGCGCTTCTATAATTAAATGATTTCACCCTCCAATTTTGAGATATTTTTCAGTACGTTAAAAATACGGTATGGTACTTCCAATATTATAATATAAGTAATTGGATACTTGAAAAAAATTCAATCACTTGTTTAAGGATGATGGACTTTCGATCATGGATTGGAAACGTAGGAGAAGCCTCAAGTTATGGGCCTCGACTACCACGAACTTATTCACCCGGTTTTATCAAAATTTGGGCCTAAAACATGTTTTAGGAATGATGACCTTTAATTATGGTATCGTTTTTATGATCTAATGCCTAGTTTACTATCTACAGTAACTTTATTGAAGGGTGATTTGACGTTACGCCTAGTATTACGATAGAGTTTTATTCATATTTACTTGTAAGTGAAAGGTTTTAGATTCGATTTTCATAAATAAACATTTGACATGTGTTTCACTAATGACTCTAAAGCAAATTTTTATTCCAAATATAACCAACTTTAATTGTCAAAAAGCTAATTTTTAGTTGTCAAAAAATACTTTTAGTCGATCCGCTCATGTTATAATCGGAATATTTATTTATCAGACTATAATGACAAATCAACTTAAGCACAAATAGAGAAAATAAACTATAAGAAACCCCCAAGTCTAACATAACTTATCGCTTTACCCCCAAAATTTTTATCCCTTGTTTTTTGCCGCCCCGTAATTTAACATTTTCAACTACTTTACTTCTACCATCTAAATACATATTGGTGTAAGAGATTCAACTTTACAAATATAAGTCCTCCTGAAAAAATGCTTATGAAAATGACTTGAAGCTCAGATGATTAAAAAATTCAACTTTACATCTGAAAACTCGAGTTCAAATTCTCTGTCCACAATATCACGTTTATAGAATAGCAAAGTTCTTCGAGTCTCTAATTTTTATATAAAAGCAATGAATGAACAACCCAACTAATTTTTTTTTTTTTTTTAACAAACAATAGTATCTACACTAAAGGGGTGGAGAGTTGCTTAAACTTCACAATGTGTTAGCAAGAATGTGATTCAAATTTACCTTTGACGAGAATTCAAAGCTAAAATCTTTCGTTTACAAGTAAAAAAGAATACTATTAGCTTAACCAATCTTCTTAGCCATGGAATGAAATGGATTCATAAAAAATGGCAAATAAAGAATACTAATTTGTTGGTTGCGGAACTCGAACCCATGACACAATCGTGAAACCAATAAACCGCGACCACTGCTGCATCTGACAAACCCTAATCTCTAAACCCTGATTCCTAAACCCCTCGCCCCCAATTTTTGAACTCCCTGAACCCATAGCTATATGTAGTCCCAAAAATCTCAACTTTTACAGAAGAAGGATTCTCCAACTTGGACATTGCATCAGCAATGGCTATGGAGGTGGAAGAAACAGAGGGGAAGACTGTGTTGTGCCTGCTGACGGACCCAGATGGGACTCCATTAGGAAGCTCCGTCTACCTTCCTCAGAACACTGAGCCGCAACACCTTCAGCAAATCGTCAATCAGCTTCTCAAAAATGTATAATCATTTTTACTTCTTTACAAATTTTGCATCTTGCTGTTGAATTTTGTAATTCCCCTGGTTAAAGCTGTTGAATTGCAATGACTAATTTCAATTTTGTAAGAAAATTTGAAATGCAATGATTAAGTCTATGTTTTTCCAACTTTATTATGTATGGGCAAGAAGTGATTTGTGACATTGACATTTCTTGTGGATCCTGCTTCATGTGTTGTGGCTTTTCATGCTCATATAAGTAATGAAGTCTGCGTTTCGGGTTTGTTCAGGAGGAGAGGCTACCTTATGCTTTCTATATACAAGATCAGGAACTTCTTGAGTCACTTGGAAAATATGCAGAGAAGAAGAAAAGTGAGTTAGATAATGGCAAAAATTTTAGCCAGTATTTCAGCTGCCATGATTGTTGTGCATATATTAAACAACAGCAACTGTGGGATTTTAGGGCCGCTTTTTCATTTGATACTCTTTTCTGGTGAAAAGAGGTCGCACTTGGTGCGATGGCAAGTGCCTTCGCCCATGAGCGGTAGGTCTCGGGTTCGAGACTTGGGAGCAGCCTCTCCATAAATGGGGGTAAGGCTAGCCGACATTCACCTCTCCCAGACCCTGCGTAAAGCGGGAGCCTTGTGCACTGGGTACGACCTTTTTTACTCTTTTCTGGTGAAAATCCTTGGCAGTTTCCGTGGAGAAGGTACTCAACATAGTTTATCAACCACAAGCTGTTTTCCGAATTCGTCCTGTTCATCGTTGTTCAGCAACAATTGCTGGTAATTTTTGTGATCAACCTTCTCTGGATTGGCTTACTGGATACCAATTTTGGCTACTTGTATGCCGTTGAGAATATAATTTTGTTTATTATTAAATCAAAGCTATGTTTTGTCACTGCAGGTCACACAGAAGCTGTACTTTCAGTTGCTTTTAGTCCTGATGGTCAACATTTGGCTAGTGGTTCTGGTGATACAACTGTCCGACTATGGGACCTTAATACTCAGACGCCGTTGCACACATGCACAGGTTTGGAGTCTGAGTTTTATATCACATTCCTAATTTTTATACTTTTGAACATTGCACTATGTTTGTACACTATGAAAAGTATTTTGAAATAGTAGATAAGCTTGCATATAAAAAAAGAGAAGGAATTACAGATGATTTGGATATCTGAGAACATACCATTTCTTTTCTTGATTACTGTAGGATTAGAGATGATAATGCAATTACTTCTAAGTTAAGAGGGTAGTCATTCCTCATCACTTGTCATAATATTATTTGCACTAACAGTGGACCTTGTTTTATTCAGGACATAAGAATTGGGTCCTTTCTATTGCATGGTCACCTGATGGTAAGCATCTTGTTAGTGGCAGCAAGTCTGGAGAACTTCAATGTTGGGATCCACTGACAGGGAATCCATCAGGCAATCCACTTATCGTAAGAATCTATACTTCAATTACTGATCTTTATAAACTTCTCTGTTGTTTGTGGCATATTGTACTTTGTTGCTTGTGATGCATATAGAGAGAAACCTCTTCTACATAGAGGAACTTGCTATACTATAATGTTCAACAGCTGAATTAACTGGAACATGTGCCTTCCCTCTTTCTCTGTGCATGTTATTAAGTAATGAGTTCCCATTCCAATAAAGAGTAAAACAATGAGTGCCTGTATGCTTTTTAAATACGTAATAAGTACCCCTATAACATATTGTTATTAATGATTTATGTGTCATGAATTTTGAAACCTTTATAACTTGGAAGTTGATATCTTCTCCCTTGGATTTGGATGTTGAAATTTACAATTTGAAACTTTGAGTACATCCACATATAAGGTTGTCTGTATTTATGTAACCTTTTTGTCCAAGTGTGATGCCCCATTTAGACTCCATCAAGATGATGCCATGATGGCTGCTATGTAAGAACAACTAAATAAAGAAGAGGGTTCCTGAAAATTGCGTTTTCCTTGACAATCCCTTACTGGGAAGCAAGTGTTTCTTTGATATTTGTTTGCTGAAAATATTATTTTATTCTTTTGTTAGGGCCACAAGAAATGGATTACTGGAATCTCTTGGGAACCAGTCCACCTTAGCTCTCCGTGTCGACGCTTTGTAAGTGCTAGCAAAGATGGTGATGCACGCATATGGGATGTTACGTTGAGGAAATCTGTTATATGTCTTAGTGGCCACACACTTGCAGTAACTTGTGTAAAATGGGGTGGAGATGGTGTCATATATACAGGGTATATATTTTTTTTTCCTATTTCTTTCAATAATAATAACATTTACTTCTGATAAGAATGTGAAATATGTGTTGGTATGTTCAACATGTTTATGTAAACTATAAATAGAGACTTTGTGGATGATAATTATGGTCATCAATTTGAATGCTCCACCTGACATCCATTTACATGTGGCTCTTATATTTTCGATATTATTGAGGTGAAGTTGGCTACAGATTTATAACAAATATCTCTATCTTAACTGTCACAGCTCCCAGGATTGTACCATCAAAGTATGGGAGACCACTCAAGGAAAACTAATTCGTGAACTGAAGGTAAGTAATACGTCTATAGGGTCGTGGCTGGTTCGGAACCTCTGATTTTTGCATCATTGCTTGTTTTGTAACATATAATTAAGTTATTGACATTGTGATTACCTCATTTAAATTGTTAGTTATTCATACCCTATAACTTATTTCTATGCTTTATTCTGTGCTGTGGATGTGTTAATTTCGTTGTTGTATTAGACATTGATAAGTGTTTCGTGACTAAATATAATGGTTTTGTTTTATGGATCTCAATGATAATCTGCTTCCATCTCTTCTCTTAGACCTTGTTTTGTTTAATGGTATATAGACTATTCATATTCCCGATTTTTCCATCAATGGTTTTTAGATTTCTTATGGAACTTTCACCAGACTCTGTATTAGCTAGTTCAAATTTCTAATTCAACCTTATAATTTTGTAACTCAATTGTTCTGTTGTTTGTTGTTTCTTTTAAGTCATTGATGGTTAGTAATATGCTTATTTGTCTAAATTAATATGCCTTGTCCATGGAATGGCACTTGTTGACGTTCATGCATCTTAATATCTGTAATTTACATTTCATGACTTTTGATATCTTACATGGTATGTTTAGGGTCATGGTCATTGGGTTAACTCTCTTACATTGAGTACTGAATATGTTCTTCGTACTGGAGCCTTTGATCACACTTGCAAGCAATATTCATCTCCAGAGGAAATGAAGAAGGTAATTGTTTTGTCTGCTTTGGTAGTTGCATTAGTCTTGTCTGGTTTGATAGTGTTTATTTTATTCAGGTCTCATATGTTTCATATTGTTTTTTCATAGTGACACTTTAGTATCAAAAAAGAAACAAATTTGGTACCCTTTTACTAGTTCTAAGGATTCAGGCCTGCCACTCAGGCATTTGTTTTTTTTTCTTTGACATTAATGTTGGGGAGGACAAGATCTATTTTCTTTGATGTTTACTATGAATCTCCGTTATTGCATTCTTTTTCAATTGGGAACTGCAAGGTCTTGACCTTTGATTGAACAATTCTTACGCTGGAATACCAGTGTTGAAGAAGTGTATATCATGGATTTTACAATGCTGATTCTTTCATAACTCACTAAGCTTGAGGATAACTTTTTTGAAGCTTTTATTTGGAGAGTTTTTATTATACTGATTGCCACATGTCAGTGTTGTGATTAGGTTACAGTTAGCTGACTAAAGTGATAACCTCTCCTGATATATGCTCTCTCTCTCTCTCTCTCTCTCTCTCTCCACCTCTTTTTCCCATCCATGAAACTAATTATATTTTCAACGTCGGACATATAGGCAGCTTTGGAAAGATATAACAAAATGAAAGGCAATGCCCCTGAAAGATTGGTTTCTGGATCCGATGATTTTACAATGTTTCTATGGGAACCTTTTGTCAGCAAACAACCTAAAACTCGCATGACAGGTCATCAACAGGTAAAATATTTTCTTGAACGCTATGTTCGGTTGTTAACTGTAATCCAAGTTCCTGATTATTTTTATTTGGAGTGAATGCTACCTTAATTTTCCAGTTTGTGTTTCTGTATCAGTGTGCTTATGAGTTATGACTTAAAATGACAAGATCTTATTTGTCAGCTTACCTGAGTTTTTTTCGTTAGTAAAGGCTTACTTAGCTTTAGGCATGGTCTGGTAGTGACACCTTCCTTGTTTGTAAATCATAATGGTTCATCCTCCCAACCCTCCTGTGGTGAGTTACTATTCAATCATTGAGAGCTAGCTACTCGGGTTGTGAATTTAGGCTTCCATCCTTTGAAAAGATTTAAAATGATGAACCTGTCAGCTTTTAACCTCCTGAAGAAGACCGTTATCCTTGATGTTCAGTGCTTCATCCCACACACGTGAAGTCGAGTCTTTGTGCATTCTACGTGAATTTCGTAGGTTAAATGAATGGCTAATCTTAATTTGCTTTAGAGACTTTCCTGCATTACCTTGGTCTGCAGCTGTCTATAAATCATTATGTTTTTAGAATTTCAAGACAGTTGTGAGAACTTTTTTTTGGGTCAAATTGTGAGAGCTTGTTTGGTAACGTATTTCTGTTTTTCTTTTTTGGGCGAACAAGTTTTTCATGATTATGGAACACAAAGCTGTTTTCTGATGAACCAAACATGCCATTTTTTTATTCCTCACCGCCTCTGGCTACAACTAAAAAATATGTCATGCCAATCAACAGACTGTTGTTTTCATCTTTAGTTCTGCAAGGTAATTCGGATTCAATTTTGAGTAAGATGTTTTATTTCATAGTAGATGAAATGAGGCAATTTTGAGTTCCCAAAATACGCACGATGCATCTTCATTGCAGCACAGGCCTTAAACTTAGAGCTCTGATTACTGCTTGCTTTTTAGGGGTGCTCATGTTCATGTTTCTGATAAGATGAATTCTCAAAACCAATACGTGTAGTTTGAAGTTTTCATCATTTACGCTTTATAATGGATTGGTGAAAATGTTTTCTTGGTAATAGCTTGTAAACCACGTCTGCTTTTCACCTGATGGGCAATGGATAGCAAGTGCCTCATTTGATAGGTCTGTCAAGTTATGGAACTGTACTACTGGAAAATTTGTTGCAGCTTTCCGGGGCCATGTTGGCCCTGTCTACCAGATCAGGTCTGAATTGAATTCAATTATTTATGTTATTCAAATTCTTATGTTGTATGGCTAATTATTACATATTGCCTCACAGCTGGTCGGCAGACAGTAGGCTGCTTGTTAGTGGCAGCAAAGATTCCACTCTCAAGGTAAACCATTAACTGGTTATGAACTTTTTATTGTTTGGTGGTGATAAGGTTTCCTATCAAAAGGAGTGAGACTAAGATTTTACATTGCATTAGAAACGCATCACGAAACATAATGTGGTGTACGTGGAGAAAATAATTGACATTGTGACTTCTTCACATTTTGATAATTCTACATGTCACAAAACGAATCATCTCAAATTTTGCTAGTGGTTTAAATCTCAGTTCGTGTAAACTAGACATTAGTTTGATTGTTTCCATATGACATCCTAATAATTTGAGTATGTTTATCCTGATCTTGTTTTCATACATCTGAGAAATAAATTGTTGTCTTTTAATATCCGTTAATCATTTCACTACTATAAGGCGTATTTCTTAGCTTTGACCTGGTGT
Organism: Malus domestica; assembly: GCF_042453785.1. NCBI lineage: Eukaryota > Viridiplantae > Streptophyta > Magnoliopsida > Rosales > Rosaceae > Malus > Malus domestica. The sequence goes on from NC_091677.1 coordinate 33,498,384, forward strand.
TTTGGGGTTCTGTACATGGGTGTGCTCGTGGCATTAGCAACCATGGAAACCTTGATCTCCGTTTTTAGATCCCAGATTATTGAATATTTTCATCATGTATGAACTCCAATGTTTGAGCAACTAATTCAGATTCCTTACACTTGTTTTGTTATTGTGTTCCTTGGTTTGGGTGCTATACCCTTTTTGTTAATGGTGGAATTTCTCGGGGTTATATCCATGACCTATGGCTGATTTTTTTTATTTTTTAATTTTTTTTTCTTTCAATCATATAGGTTTGGGATATCAGGGCACGGGCGCTAAAACAAGACCTTCCAGGCCATGCTGATGAGGTATGTTTTCGCTTCACCTCAAAGGCACTGATTTACTGTTACATTTATTGAAGCATGCTTGGAGGAGGATGGAAACATAGACATATAGGAAGATTCCCAAAAACAGATGCTAAATCAGCAGACCATTGTAGGCAACGCTAGCAAATTTTCAATTCTCCATTTTACCAAATGTTTTTGGATATTACTTAGAATGAATTACCACGTGCACCCGTGACAAGCTTTACGCACGTAGTATACATGCCCTCTTTATATTGACACATGGTGAGGCCCATTTTTTAAATTTTAATTTGTTTTTGAAAGGTTTTTGCTGTCGATTGGAGTCCAGATGGTGGGAAGGTTGCCTCGGGTGGCAAGGATAGAGTTCTGAAGCTATGGATGGGCTAGACTAATGGTAGGCCAAAGTCCGGGCAACTAGATAACTGAAATACATGATGATGGTAATTGAGCATTGAAGTATTTGGTACGATATAATGTATCCTGTACAAATACAGGGATATGAACAAAGATTGGGAATCTAAGAATCCGTCACAAGAAAGATTGCCATGAAAAGCTCCTAAATCAGCATTAAAATTTCAATCCATTGGGGGCGAGCATTCTGCGAGCTGTCTGATGTGGAATAGCAAGGCGGCCAAGTTTTCTTATTTAGAGTTGTGCCATAAGGTAGTTTATATAATTATTTTGTGCATTAATATTTGTTTTTGGTTATATTGGAGGGAAACGAACCCTGAACTAGTCCGGAAATGTATTCCTGCAGCTGATTCCTGTCTTCTGAATCTTCTGCTATCATGCCAAATTGCCAATATATGCTTATCTCGTTTTGTAGCTCTGAACTAGGGGTGGGTTCAAAAAACCGAAAATCGAAAAAAACCGAAAACCAAACCGAACCGAAACCGAAAAAACCGAACCGAACAAAAAAACCGAACTGAATTGAAAAAACCGAACCGAACCGAATTCTTTTGGTTCGGTTCGGTTTTAGTGATCTAGAAACGGAACTAAACCGAACCGAACCGAATTAATTAAATTAATTTTTTATTTAATTATTTGTTTTGGGTATTATTTTCTAAACCCAATTTGTAAGTTAAAATGTGCTAAACCCAATGTGTTGCCAAACTTTAAACTCAAAATATTTAAAAAAGGCCTATAAAAACTCTAAACCCTAACCTATTATTTATCCCCCATATAAGGTTCCGGAACCAAACCTCCTCCAGAAGTACCTACATCCATCTCCATAGCACTACCTACTTCTGCCCTAGCTTTCTTTTCCAAATGTACTCTTATATAACATGTAACAGAATCCATAAACATTTATTTCGGGTAGATTACTTGGGTAATTTGTGATGGAAAAGAATCTAACACACACTAAATAAATCCACACACGCATTATTTTTACTAATCAAGTTGTCAACATGCAATTACAAGCAAACAACCTTGATCTTTGAACAACATCATACAATTTAACTTTTCTAAGTCATTTGTACGATTTTTGTGTTGTGAGGTTGTTAGTTTGGATTTTGGAAGACTTGATTGATGATTTTAGTTCAATTTTAAATGTTTATTTTCATTGTTTTTTATTTTAGTTAGAATGCTTATGTTATGATTGTGTTGGATATGTTAAAATTTAAAATTTCAATGTTTTTCATTTTTTGAAAAAAAAACAAAAAACAAAAAACCGAAACCGAACCGAAAAAAAAATGAACCGAACCGAACCGAAATTTCGGTTTGGTTTCGGTTTTGGCAAAAAACTGAACCGATTTAAACCAAACCCACCCCTACTCTGAACAATACGATTCACTATTGTCATACTGGATCCGATGCTCATACTTGTTGAAATATTTGGGCTAATTTATTAAAATGTTTCCCGGAACTCGACATAAATCTCACTCAGCTCTGCGCAACTGAAATTATAACATTTCCATCCCCCTCCCGACCAGCCCAATTGTCTCACTTTTTCCCTGTTATCAAAGTTCGTTAACAAATCCTTTAGTTCCGGTGAGACATTTAGGGTGCATTTGTTGCACCGGACTATCTTGGACTGGACTAGTTTCAGGGACTAAGCTGGACTGGCTTAGACTGGACTAAGCTGGACTAACTTATTGAAGCATTTGGTGCAGTGTCGGACTAAAAAATTGGATAAAATAACAAATTATATTATTATATTATTTAATATATATCTAATAATTTTTTATTATTAATTCAACTTTTTTTTCCTAAAAATTCGAACACACTTCTATCTCTCTCTAGAGAGTTCTTTTGTTACTCCCTTTCCTCCCATATTTTCCCTGCAAAAAGTTTCAAAACCAAGTTTCTTGCAAAATCGTCCCCAAAGCTACTTTCTCCTCCCTCTCTGTTCTTAATCTCTCTGCGTCCCCAACTCTCTCCCCTTCTCTATCCATTTCTCTCCGGAATTTTCTGGAGAAAAGGGGAACATTTATGGGAATTTTCTAGGAATTTTTGAAAATAATGTAGAATTTTTCTTTTCAGATTGTTGATGTTATTGTTTTGCTTTTTTTCTTTTCGGATTTTGGTGGTTGGATTTTGGGATTTAGGTTGTGAGTGGGTTTGGGTTTCAGATCTGGGCATGGGAGGGCAAATGGAGTTGCCCATAAGCATGCTTGCAAACTTGCAGCTTTCATACGAAAAGCAGACAGTTTTGAAAACGGGACTAGCAATCCCATAGTTTTTGAGGGGTTTCGCTAAGATCAGCTAATCCCATGGTTAGTCGAGGCGAGTGAAAGTTAGTGCCATTAAAGTTAGTCCCAGCGGGTACCAAACACGAGACTGGACTAACCCTTAGTCCAGTCCAACCTAGTGAGAGTTAGCGAGGCCAAACAAACGCCCCCTTAGTGGGTTGGTAAGGAGTGAAGTACAACAATTTCGTATGTGAAAAGCACAATAATAGTTTCTAACATAAAGAGATTTTCTTTGACAAGAAAAAACGTAACAGATATTTTTCTTGACAAAAAAAAAACGGTAAAGATATTTTAATTTTAAAAATTATACTTTGTTTACGTCTTCTACTATAGTTTGAGTTGTGTGATATACATACAGAAATCAGATAACCTGAGTTTGATACATATAACGTTACACACTAACTTGAGTTTTATAACTATGAGAGCCATACTTTAGGACATTAGTCTATAATTATTACACTCAGGATATATTGGTGTCACACTCATTTCTTCCGGCCTAAAGCCTCATAAAGATTGTCGATGCCATCTATGGAGTTTTAGCTTAAAAACCAAGCTTCTACAATGGTGGATTAATGAGTTTAAAAATCTGATCGTCACGATTCATCCATCAATCAGTATAACAACTAATCAGAAAACGCAACTAATCATTTGTATCTAGTTAATATTGATGGCATGCCTTTTCCAGGTTTATTTTTCATGCCATTGGCCATTAATTTCTTGGCCCCCAAAACCTTAAATGCTAGTGTGCATTTTCCAGTTGAGCTTCGTCTGTTATACATTGTTTTCTCTGCCATGGTTAATGAAATAGTGACAGTACTAGTGTTCAGTTTAAAAAATAGTCAGTATTTAGTTTACGAAATAGTGGTAGTACTAGTGTTCGGTTTGAGAAATAGTCAGTTTTCAATTTACGAAATAGTGATAGTATTAATGTTCAGTTTCAGAAATAGTGGTAATATTAGTGTTCGGTTTAAGAAATAATTAGTGTTTAGTTTACGAAATAGTGATAGTACTAGTGTTCATTTTAAGAAATAGTCAGTGTTCAGTTATAGAAATAATCAGTGTTTGGTTCAAGAAGTAGTAATAGTTTGATGGTTCAGTTTTAGAAATAGTTAGTGTTAAGTTCTAAATATAATTAGTGTTCAATTCTAGAAATAATCAATGTTCAATTATAAAAATAACCAGTGTTCATATCACATAACACAAACTTAAAAATTTGTCCAAACTAAAGATAAAATCACCATTTCAAAATTAAAATAAGCATTGTTTATAAAAGGAAAAATTACACATAGAATATACTTTTAATACTTAATTTTATATTGAGACAACACTTTTTAAACATTTCAATGAGGGATAAAAGTTAATACATATAGAAGATGACATCATTAATTGTTTTTTTCTCTAAAATTTAAGTTACAAAAATACCCTTTTATTGTAGCAACGGTCGAACTCCAGGATGATTATATCCTACTACTTTTCCTTTTCACAATATGAGGCAATTAAGAGAAATTGTAAGCAAAAGAAAAATTGTCCCAAGGAACACACGTGAGGGTGATGAATCTCTTAGGTCTCCTCCAACAGGTGGGAAGCATTGACCAATGAAGAAGAATTTGAATTGGGTTCAAAAATTGAATCCCTTGGATTAGATGTTACAAAACTTAATGTCGTATTCACGAAATCGGATACTTAATTTTATAATGAGATTACACTTTTTAAACCTTTTAAGGAGCGATAAAAGTTAATAAATGTAGAAAATGACACCATTGACTCTTTTTTCCTCTAAAATGTAAATTACAAAAATATCCTTTATAGCGATAAAATATGTATGGTTTCAGTGCATGTCCACACTGCCCATATCTCCACCCAGCATGATGAGACTATCACAAACGATGAGATAGTCATTGACCAGGTCATTAAGCTTGTTCTTCATGAGAAGACAATCTTTGGTGATGCAGGTCTTACTGGAGGGAAGATCGTTCATCTTATGATGGATGGGGAGCTCACGGTTATGACCTGGAGGTATTTATACATAATTATTGTAACCTTAGTAGTTTAGTTAGTATGAGAAAAGCATGAGATTTAATCACAAAACCAGTTGCAAATCTTAATTTTTATTAAATTATTGAATAATATCATTATTTCTCAATATCATACATAATACCATTCAACTGCATAAAATGTTATGGAAGGGGAAGACAGTTAAAGTCTAATGACACAATATGGTGGTGGTAGCAGTATTTTGGCTTGGAATAGAAATCAAATTTTTGTTATCAGCTCGGCAAGATTTAAGGATCTCTCTTTGTTTAATCTAGATTAGCGTAGCTGTTATAACTCAATAATTTTTACCAGGTCAAGTTATTTGAAATTGATTTTGAAAAAAAAAAGATCGAGGACGGGTTGAATTGATTCTGCAAAAAATGATCGAAGACGGGTTGAACTGATTCTGCAAAAATGATCGAGGAAGAGTTTAACTGATTCTGTAAAAATGATTGACGACAGGTTGAACTGATTCTACAAAAATAGTCGAAGACGGTTTGAACTGATTCTGAACAAATAATCGAGAACGAGTTGAACTGATTCTGCAAAAATGATCAAGGACAGGTTGAACTGATTTTGCAAAAATGATCAAAGAAATGTTGAACTGATTTTGTAAAAATGATCAAAAGCAGGTTGAATTGATTTTGCAGGAAAAAAAACTGATTCTACAAAAATGATCGAGGACGGGTTGAACTTATTTTGCAAAAATGGTCGATGACTTATTGAATTGATTCTGCAAAAATGGTCGAAGACATGTTGAACTGATTTTGCAAAAATGGTTAGTCGAAGACATGTTGAACTGATTTTGCAAAAATTGTCGAGGATGGATTGAACTGATTCTGCAAAAATGGTCGATGATAGATTGAATTGATTCTAGTAATAAATGATACAAATTGATTCTACATATAATTTCAAAACTGATTCTGCAGAAAAAATCAAGGATGAGTTAAGTTTATGACACATATTAATTTTGTTGGAGTTGTGAGGGTTGGGTTGTGTTTGTACCATACTTAGGGCCTCCATATTTAGACCTCGTATAAATACTCGGGAACTCAAGTGTAATTATATAATAAATGAAGGGGCAAGTATGTAATAAGTGAGGAGCCCTTAGTGTATAAAAGGGACTCCTCACCCTTACAATCTTCAAGCTTCACATCCCCACAAAGAAGCTCTCATCCTCACAAACAGAGAGCTCTCTCAAACTCTCTCTTTTTGTAAGCTCTCTCTCCCTCACAATCCTCTCACAAACAGAGAAATACAATATCAGTGTGGACGTAACCCAAACATTGAGGTGAACCACGATACATTTTGTGTTCTTTACTTTCTTGCATATTCACAGTCGGATTTATGTTGTTCCAAGACCCCTCCAGTTTTGTGCATCAACAGGTTGTATTAACAACCCTAAAGTCTTAGGGATATGGCTAGTATTTTAAAATATTGTTTCCTGTTGTAGGCCTATTTGATTAAACGATCAAGGGTTTAGAGAGAAAGGGAGTCAGCCACTATTAGAGAGAAGAGAGATTGATTTAATTGTGAGGTGTGTTTGATTCACCCCATTGTGTCTTTATTTATAGTAGTAGGAAGGGTAAAACCTTTCCCTTTAGGATTACAATATTTAATAAGTAATCTAATCCTAATAGAAATATAAGATACATTCCCAGATTCTCTAGGATTTACACAATCATATTCTCATTCTAAATATGACTGTAACATTTCCATGTTTTTGGGCTGAGCTTTAATTGTTTTTATTTTTTTTGTCTCTCATTGACATAACTAATGGAGTTTCTTGAAATATAATAAAAGTTTTTGTCTCCTCTCACCTCACCCATCCACAACAACATTTTTTCTTCTCTCTCCTCTCTCATTTCACCTCTCCTCACTCTCTCATATCACTACTCTACTCTCACTCCATAAACAATACATCATGTAATGCAAGAAATTTTTTATTGTGATCGGAACATGAGTATTATATCACGTGTTTTTATAGAAGTGATGAAAATTTTTATTTTTGAAGTTATTAACTTTTTAACACATATATCTTACCATTTGTATAGTGATACTTGGTGTACGAACCCGTATACTGATCACACTGAAAAATCTCTCATGTAATGAGCGTGTCAGCTTTTGTTTTTGTTTTATTTTTTTATTTTTTTATTATTATGTTAAATTTTTATCATTTTATTAAAGTTTAAGTCATTTTTATTAAAATTTAAGTTATCTTTATTAAATAAAATTAGTAGATAATTTTTTGTTAATAAAAAGTTTAGATAAGCTCTTTTCATTAAATTTGTCTTATTTTAATTCAATTTTACACGGTTATCAAATACTTGAATTAGCATCTTCAACCCCGTCCTACTCATGAGTACGGTTACTCGCAGGATTTTAACGGTTAACTTGCCATCTGTACATTCTAATCTTCTACAACACATTGTATTGGAATCAACATTGAAGCAGTAAAAGTCATAGATGTACTCATATAGTTGATACTAGGGATTAGAAAATTGTGTTTTAAAAAGCTTGGCAGCTCAAGACGTGAAAAAGATCCAAGTGATTTCAACTTGAAAGTATTTGAAAAATGAGCTAAACCAAAACACATCCTCGTAGATATGTGAGACCGAATTCATTTGAGAGGATATATATATATTCTCTCTCTCTCTTGATCGGATGATATTTATATATATTTTTACTTCGAATTCACTCGTCTTTTCTTAGTTAGTTCCTTATATTTTTGAGCTATTTACGTTATTTTTGTGTTTATAGGATTTGTTATGCAAAGAAAATAAAAATAGAACAAGTGAAATTTTATGTAATAAATTCGTCAAAACTGTCTGTGTAGATCAGCTTTTAAATAAAATTAAAAAAAAAATATATATATAATAATAATAACAAGTCATGATGATGTTTGAAACATCATCATGATTCATGTTTTGTAGAAGAAGAAAGGAACGGCAAAGAAGAAAAGAAAAAGAAAGAAAAGAAAAAGAAAGGAAAAGGAAAAGAAGGAAAAGGAAAAGAAGAAAAAAATAAATATAAACAAGCAGAAAAAGGGAGAGACGGAAAGCAGAAGGAAGTCAGGGAGCTGCCTTTGCAGCTGGCGGGTCAGAAAACAGCGTGCAGAAAGTGAGGGCAGAGAGGCACTGGCAGACTGGAGGAATAAGAAACACGAAAAGCAAAGTGAGGGGAGGAGGATATAGAAGTGAGAAGGAGGTGATTGTGGAAGGGGAATTTTGGTGGAAGGCAGAGGGCTGCCCTTTGGGCAGCGTGAAGCTGCGGAGAGAAGGGAAGGGGGAAGCTGCCCTTTGGCAGCGAGGTCAGACAGCACAGGAAAACAGAAAGAAGGAGGGCAGCTCGCAGACGTAGAGAGGACAGGAGGTCAGCATGAAAATGCAGTTCAGAGTTCATGCAGTTCAGAGTCCAAGCAGCAGATCCTTTCTTTCGGTTTAATCTTTCCAAACTCCTATTTTTTATTTCTATTTTTAATAATGTGTAATTAAATTTATTTTGGCTAGAGGTTAATTCAAAGTCATGGATATATTTGTAATATGAATTGATTACCTTCGGTTGTGATTTCATAAGTTGTGATTTCAATTTACTTATCCGTTCGTATAAAAACTGATTTGTGTATGTTGGTTGAGAGTGCACGCTTAATTTACATGCATGAATTTGATGCTAGAATATAAGTGAATTTCACCTAATCGTTATGAACTTATTTTCACAAGTAGTAAAGGTTGCTAGTCACAATCACGTTAAGTAAATTCTTGGCAAGAGTATCATGCTTTTCATAGTTACGAATGCCTCGTCAATGCTTATAGTTTTCACAAAGTTTAATGATCTTTGATTGTATCTCTATTGTGCTTTTCACGTAGGGGACTTTTGAAGAATGTTTTGAATTGTTGTATGCGTTTTCCCGTCCAATTCAATAACTTAAGGAAAACTTGAAGATTAAAAAAGTGCTGTTCACGGTTAATCTGGAGTATTGAAATTCACAATTTATTGAAAGAACAACTGGAAATCATTTTGTATGCAAGTATAACATGTGTGGAGAAGAACCCTCTAGCTAGTCCGTCATTTATCTTTTCATTTTAATTTCATGTTTTTGTCAATTCTGTAATTTAATTAAGTTTAATTTACTTTTCATCAAAACCAAACACCCATCCATTATTAAATTATATTATTTATTTAGTTTTCTTTATTGTTAGTCTTTTAATTTAATTTCCATCCATTTCAGTTCCTAGTGTTTAATTTAATTGTTTTCATTATTTTGAGTCATTTTAAGTGTGTTTCGAGTTATTAGAGTTTTTAGCCTAGTTTTGTATCCTTGAGTCTTGTTTAATATTTTTAAATTAATTTAGGACAGATTAGCAATCCCTCCTAATCCCCGGCCTAGAACGATACCCTACTTACATCTATACTACAATTGTCAAAAAGAGGGTTTAATTTTGTGTGTTAACTTATTTTACGCATCAAATTTTGGCGCCGTTGCCGGGGATTAGTAACTTTGCTAATCCTTTTATTTTTGTTTTTGTTATGTTTATATTGGTGTTTGTGTATTTTACTTTTGATATTTGATTTATTTTTCTTTCTTTGATTTTAGGTTCAAATGGAGCCGAGGGAAATTTAAAGGAAAGATGCGTCCGGCTAAAGACGTTAAATCAAGCGCTTCTTGGGAGGCAACCCAAGCATTCAACGAATGGAGACTTTGGAATCGCTAACCCAATCAGATTTGCATTTTTACACCCTTATCTTTACTGCTTTCATTTTGTTTTGTTTAGTTAGTTGTGTTATTTGTTTGATTTCTGTGAGTTTGTGTTATTTAGTTTAAGTATGGGGGAAGGTTAACCAAAGTCTTTCTACTTTAATTTACATAAAAAAAAAAATTAAAAAAAAAATTAAAAAAAAAATGATATAATAAAAAAATAAAAAAAATAAAAAAAGACAAAATTTAAAATTAATGATAAAATAAAAAATAAAAAAAAAATTACATAAAAAAAATAAAAATTAAAAAAAAATTAAAAAAAAATTAAAAAAAAAAAAAAGTACAAATATTTTACAATGATGTAAACTAATAGTATTCATTGGTCGGGTGGTGCTTCAGTAGTAGGCGGGGCCACGGAAGGAGGAGGCGGCAGAGGTTGATCAGTTGGAGCTTCACTACGCGGTGCCGCTCCAGAAGACGAAGGCAGATGTTGTTGGAACAAACCCACAAACCTCCGATGATCAAGTAAAATTTGACCATCGGTGTCCTGCATCTGGTCAATCTTCCTCTTCATGCTGGTAGCATAGTTGTGTGCGAGCTTGTGCAATTCCTTATTCTCATGCTTGAGCCCTTTAATCTCTTGCTTGAGACTCTGTATTTCAGCCACCAAGGATTGGTCATACGTACTAAGCTCCTGATCACTACTTGGGGCCATGCAATATTGCACGCAACCATGTTGGTCTACTTGAAGCCTGTTGCGACCCAACCATATGGCGCCATTCAGTTGGTTACCGTATACGAACCCAACATATCTCATTTGCACGTTTTTGGTTGTACGGTCTATGTGCCAATTTCACCGCCTTTACATACAAAAATGGGGCCTAAGCGAAGGATGTGAATCTATGTTAGATATGATTCTCCTTCGATCATTCGTTACTTAGATTTTTTGACAGACGATCTGTTTCGTGGATTGTCACTTCTATGAGACAGACTTCCCGTTGTTAGGGGGAGATAAGAACGTCAATGTTCCTGAAGAACGACCTGAATTATTGTGGACGACTCCTACTTTGTCTCATTTAGATCCCCGCACCGCTTAGTCTGAAACTGAAGTGCAGTGTATATTAAATCTTCAAAACATAGCTCAAAGCATGCCAGATGCTTTCACCAATCTAGCGTCAGTGACAAGATCACATATTCCAACTACAAATGTGCCTGCAAAGATGGATGTACCAAATGTACGACAAACTTCCCTCCTGGAGGCCCGCGATGCCACTTTGGCCAATCCATGTACATTAGCGGTTAGTTAATCATCTGCCCTTACACATGGTTTCAACGTGACGGGTTCGGGCATATAGGCGTTGGGCCATGTTGGATACGGAACCCGCACACTGCACACTGAGAGCCAGAGACTCCTTGACCGCCAATTCATCAGACCGCCTTGCGAGCAGTCTGTTATCTCTGGGAGTGACAAGGTTTCGGGCCACCACCGCAGCTGTCATATCATTTTTTATCACCGAATCCCCCACGGTAAGGGGACCGGTAGGGGATATGAAGGATGGCCGCCATATGTTGTCTGGTGAAGGCGGAGCTGCCTCTTCACCAATGTTCAAGTCAAAACGACGATCAGAAGGGCCAGACATTTTTCAGAGGTGGTAAAGAAAGAAGAGAGTCGGAATGATCAAGATTAAACAAGTGCAAGAAGGGAGTGTTTACAGGAGGGTACTCAAGTGTGTTGAGGAACAAAATTAACGCCTCTATAAAAAGAAGAAATCAAAGAGGCGCTCCTCAGAGAAGCGTCCTCTCGCAAATCGAAGAGTCGGGGCTCCTTTCTCAAAAGCCGGATTCTTTTCTCAAAAGAGGAGTTTCCGTTCTCAAAAGCCGGATTCTTTTCTCAAAAGAGGCGTTCATTTCTTAAAAGTTGGGCTTGCTCAGAAACCACGAGCCGAACCCCGGATTTCGCAAGATCAATTCGTCCAGACGTGTTGTCACCCGTCACACGCAAACTCAGCTCTGCGAAAATCACGGGCAGTCTGTCGAAGTGCCGATTCCAACCATCTGTCTCTCTCAGCCTAGTCAGCATTTGTCACATGCAACTGGCAGCTTTGCGGAAATTACGGGCAGCTTTGTCAGAAAGCGCGTAATTTGTACTATTCATCCATCCACCGGCTGCCGACACTAAGTGAGAGAACAGTTCCGGTTGTGAAGACAAGTCCTATAAGTTTCTACCTTCGCCTTCCACAGCAAAAGCACACTCTCTCAGCACACCCTCTCAACACCTCTTCATCTCCGAAAATGCATTCCCAAAGAATCCTCTCGAGTCACTCTGTGTTCCTCATTCCTTGGGATACTCCTGCGAACAACCCATTCAAAGCAAAAGTATTTCATATCATAAAGGTTGAAAGCAAGAGTATCTCATATCATGCTTTCTCCATGTCCTTCTCCTTGTCTTTGTTTTCCGACAAGGAGAAAGAGAGCAATCAGCCAGCATTTGGTATCAATCTTCCAATCTGGAGCCAACTGCCTGGAACCCCTTCCTGATTGCTTACCTAGCCTTGCTCTCGAGTACTCATCTTCATCATTTTATGCTTTCTCTTCGTCTACCACATCTGCCTGGGGGACAGTAAGGGAAGTGAAAATGATACCTCGAAGCATGTGGAGACAATTCAGCTAGGGACAAGGAGAAAGAAAGCAAGAGGTGGGCACTTGGAAAGATTGAAGAAAGAAATAAGGACCAACACCTTTCCCTCGTGCCTGCCCGTTGTGCAGAAGAAACAAGCAGAGAAGAATGCAGCTTGCACAATCATCCCAGCGGAAGGAGTCCGAACTGAGGAACTAGAGAAGCTGCCACATCTGCTTGGAGAACAAATAAGGAACTGCAACTTAACCAAAGAGCAAAGCCTTGCAGTACAATAGCATAAAATCATCACTTGCAAGTGAAAAGCTAAGTGTCACCCTGTTCAAGAGGAAAGCTGTGGAAAGTCAACAAGCACGACCAATGATTACTTATTAGTTTTATTCATTATCTTTTATCGTAATTTTCAATTTTTCGTTTGCAATTTTTTTTAATTAATTTTCTTGCGTTACTTAACTGAATTATTTCTTTTCTTTGCAGGAACTTTTAGTTATTTCCACCCTTGAAGTTGATTGCAGAATTTTAGCTTGGGGGTCATCGCTTGATTTTACTGCAAATTAGGGAAGTTTTCAGTCCAATTGTTTTATTTTGTTTCTTATTATTTATTTATTTTATTTTTATTTGCATTATAGTGTTTTCTGACATTGGGGACAATGTCAAGTTTAAGTGTGGGGGTAGAAATCTCCAGAATTTCATTTGTTTCTGTGTTGTGTTTCTGTGTTGTTGTTTTTTGTCTGTGTTGTTGCTTTTTGTTTTCTTATAAAAAAAAAAAAAAAAAAAAATCGGAAAATTTAAAAATCCAAAAATATTGTCGTTTTCTTTATTGTTTTAAATTAGATTTTTGTTAGTTTCCCGACCCAATGATATAATTAGATCAAATTTGAATCAGGATTATCAAGAACTTAGTTAACATGTGTTTTGTGAAATTCCTAATTCTCTTGTTAGTTTTGTACATGTTTGACCATCTTTGAAAAACCAAATGCACATAGCCTTGTTAATGTGAAACTAAAGTATGACTTAAAGCTTCATATGTGAATTTAGTGACCATATACATCCTATGTGAGTTTTTGAGCCTATTGAAAGTGTGTGCATTTTTCATACACTCCTATTCTTTCATGTGTGATGAACTTATGTGAGATACATCTCTAGAACTTGCGTAACGATCTTTCGAAATGTTTGTCATTGATTGCTGAACTTGGAAATGATAGAGGCATTAGGTTTACCACTATGGCCCAAATAACCATGTTTCCCAAAGAAAAATGATATCATTAGATTGCCAATTTGAGCCATGTATGTTGAGCCTTTTATTTCTTATCACCAGATATGTCTACCCTTATACCTGAAACATTTTTCCTTACCCTTTCCAAGCAAGCTAGTGAGCAATGTGAGATTGTTTTATGAGAAACGTTTGTGAAGTACTTTGAAGGTGTTTGGCAAAAGAATAAGTGTGGAGGTATTTCGTGTTTGTATTTAAAAAAAAAAAAAAAAAAAAAAAAAAAAAAAAGAGAAAAGAAAAGAAAAAGAAAGATTGTATACGAAGAAAAAAAAAAGAAGAAAAAAAAAAAGAAAAAAAAAAGTTTTTTTTAAAAGTTTCAGTTTAAGGGTATGGTTGGAGGTGCTAGAAGAATCGCTGAAAAAATTGAGTTCTTATAAATCTAAACAAAAGAATTGCTTGCAATATAGCTTGGAACTTGTGTTTTCCTATTCTTTCATTTCAATAACCCTATCCCTAAGCCTCATTACATCCAATAAAAGTCATCTTGATTTAAGTTTTGCAATTATGACTGTGGAGAAGTGATCTTTATGCAAGCTTATGGTAGAAATTTCACATTTGTTTCTTTGAGCGAAACACATTAAAACTAAACACATGTGTGATTGAGTGCATATCCCGTGAGAAGGTCACTAGTTTGCATATGATGATTTTAAAAATAAAAACTTGAAATTGCATTAGCATGGCTATCTCACACACTACACTTCAAGGATGATTTGAAGACTACTGCTAATATTTGAATAAGGAAGATGAACTTGGATTAGTTCCTTGATGCTAGCTATGGTTCTTGATGATTTGTTTTCTTAAATGAAATTCTATGAGGGTCAGATAGGGAGAAACTAATGTTTTTCTTGTTACTTCTTGTTCTTGTTTTCTTTGTTTTGCTCGAGGACTAGCAAAAGTTAAGTGTGGGGGTATTTGATCGGATGATATTTATATATATTTTTACTTCGAATTCACTCGTCTTTTCTTAGTTAGTTCCTTATATTTTTGAGCTATTTACGTTATTTTTGTGTTTATAGGATTTGTTATGCAAAGAAAATAAAAATAGAACAAGTGAAATTTTATGTAATAAATTCGTCAAAACTGTCTGTGTAGATCAGCTTTTAAATAAAATTAAAAAAAATATATATATATAATAATAATAACAAGTCATGATGATGTTTGAAACATCATCATGATTCATGTTTTGTAGAAGAAGAAAGGAACGGCAAAGAAGAAAAGAAAAAGAAAGAAAAGAAAAAGAAAGGAAAAGGAAAAGAAGGAAAAGGAAAAGAAGAAAAAAATAAATATAAACAAGCAGAAAAAGGGAGAGACGGAAAGCAGAAGGAAGTCAGGGAGCTGCCTTTGCAGCTGGCGGGTCAGAAAACAGCGTGCAGAAAGTGAGGGCAGAGAGGCACTGGCAGACTGGAGGAATAAGAAACACGAAAAGCAAAGTGAGGGGAGGAGGATATAGAAGTGAGAAGGAGGTGATTGTGGAAGGGGAATTTTGGTGGAAGGCAGAGGGCTGCCCTTTGGGCAGCGTGAAGCTGCGGAGAGAAGGGAAGGGGGAAGCTGCCCTTTGGCAGCGAGGTCAGACAGCACAGGAAAACAGAAAGAAGGAGGGCAGCTCGCAGACGTAGAGAGGACAGGAGGTCAGCATGAAAATGCAGTTCAGAGTTCATGCAGTTCAGAGTCCAAGCAGCAGATCCTTTCTTTCGGTTTAATCTTTCCAAACTCCTATTTTTTATTTCTATTTTTAATAATGTGTAATTAAATTTATTTTGGCTAGAGGTTAATTCAAAGTCATGGATATATTTGTAATATGAATTGATTACCTTCGGTTGTGATTTCATAAGTTGTGATTTCAATTTACTTATCCGTTCGTATAAAAACTGATTTGTGTATGTTGGTTGAGAGTGCACGCTTAATTTACATGCATGAATTTGATGCTAGAATATAAGTGAATTTCACCTAATCGTTATGAACTTATTTTCACAAGTAGTAAAGGTTGCTAGTCACAATCACGTTAAGTAAATTCTTGGCAAGAGTATCATGCTTTTCATAGTTACGAATGCCTCGTCAATGCTTATAGTTTTCACAAAGTTTAATGATCTTTGATTGTATCTCTATTGTGCTTTTCACGTAGGGGACTTTTGAAGAATGTTTTGAATTGTTGTATGCGTTTTCCCGTCCAATTCAATAACTTAAGGAAAACTTGAAGATTAAAAAAGTGCTGTTCACGGTTAATCTGGAGTATTGAAATTCACAATTTATTGAAAGAACAACTGGAAATCATTTTGTATGCAAGTATAACATGTGTGGAGAAGAACCCTCTAGCTAGTCCGTCATTTATCTTTTCATTTTAATTTCATGTTTTTGTCAATTCTGTAATTTAATTAAGTTTAATTTACTTTTCATCAAAACCAAACACCCATCCATTATTAAATTATATTATTTATTTAGTTTTCTTTATTGTTAGTCTTTTAATTTAATTTCCATCCATTTCAGTTCCTAGTGTTTAATTTAATTGTTTTCATTATTTTGAGTCATTTTAAGTGTGTTTCGAGTTATTAGAGTTTTTAGCCTAGTTTTGTATCCTTGAGTCTTGTTTAATATTTTTAAATTAATTTAGGACAGATTAGCAATCCCTCCTAATCCCCGGCCTAGAACGATACCCTACTTACATCTATACTACAATTGTCAAAAAGATGGTTTAATTTTGTGTGTTAACTTATTTTACGCATCATCTCTGTACGAGATAAATTATCACCATGTGACAACCATCGGTTGCCTAGTAGTTCGGAACAAATTTTAGGCCTATATTTCATCCAATACGTCGTGAGCTTGATTCCTGACACTTGTGAATCACATAAAAGTGGCTAGAAAAGGTTGAAATGCATCTTTGAGTTTTTTCAGCCTCTGAAAGAATGAATTGCAGTAAAAAAAATCACAAATTGATCATTTTTTATTAAATAAAAAAAGATATCATGCGACAAACATTTATTAAATTGACAATGTACATTATAAATACGTGACAAACACCCGTTATACGAATGACACCAATACAAAAACTATTTCACAGTTGCAGAAAAAAGTTTCTATCCTCCTGGCGTTTGTTGATCTTTAGAACGTGGATATAACTAAAACGAAACCCAGTGTATTCCGCATTGTACACATCCGTTCGAAACTGTCGTTCGTTGAAATTTAGCTTGACGTACACTCGCACGTAATCCCCAGAAGAGACGTGTATGCATGGGCGCCAGACACACATTGGCAGAAAGTAAATTTCATCGTGTGGTGGGTGAATAGCCATACCCATAACAGGGCGTTGGTTTTGTCTTACTCACCGGCTAAGAGACACGAGCTAACCCCCATCAACCACCATAAACTGATATACCTAATTTTTATCCCAAAGTCTTCCTTTGTTGTCCCCCGTCAACCCCCCCCCCCCCCCCCCACCCCCCTCCCGCGCGCCGCCCCGGCCCCGGCCCCCACCCTCTCTCCCCATAACACAGTTTCTACCTCGTTCGTGCGTTTTGATATTTTGCTATGAGATTAATATCTAGTTGTAATCAACTGTTATGGCATAAATTGTCGTGCATGTTGTCCCGTTCTAAAAGAATATTTGGTTTGAGCCATGGTTTGAGTGTTTTTAGCTATAAACGTCATAATTGGAACAAGTCATTATCTTTGTTATTATCTAAATATCATCTCTAAAAAAAATTCATTTAATTAGGTGACTGCTCAACCATTGTATTTCTAAGAGGGAGCATAATTTATATAGTATGCAAAATTTTGTATAATCATGCAAAAGAATGCATCAATAATCTTCACATATATAGTTTATGCAATTTTTGAAAGGGGATTGCTGGAAGGAAAGTGCATGAATTAGCCTTTTTTTAGTGCCATTGCATGAAGCATGGAAAGTAAAGAAAAATGCCAACTACGAAGGAACAAAATATACAGAGTGATGGGGGATGGCCTCTACTGCGTCTTGGTAGTGTCCTCCCTAAAGTCTTGGAAACACTCTGTCATTTGTAGAAACACACACATACATGAAACACTTAAATTTTGATAGATCTTACATATAATAATAAAGTTCACGTCTATTGTAAATTGTATATGCAATATGATAATTTGTGTTTAAATAACATTTTAACTAGCAATTTTTCTAATGTTATTTATTCATATCATTGCTATAACCACCACGGGGTGCCTTGTGGTTGGGAATGAAAACGTCTTTGGTTAGATTCCTAGAGCGTGTGAAACACACAATGGTGCTCAGAGGGAGACTGAAATGCCTATGTGAGTCTTCTCCACCCCCGGAAGTGTTGACTGCGGTGGCGAAACGACAAGTTGGTCCCTTTTTAAAAAAAAAAAAAAATCATATCATTGCTATATAGTTTAATGACGAAATGAATTATTAATTGTGTATTTACTCTTGAATTAATCTCTCTTTTACATTTATACTTTCAACCTGGCTAGGTAGCTTATATATAGCACACATGTTCATGTACAAGCCATTGAAAGTCAAACTCACGTGGCAAGTAGCAACCCCCGCGATGGCGAACCCAAAGGCATCGAGTCATGCTAAATGCATGTATATATATAGAGTGCTTGAGTCCTCACTGAAATGCCAAAAACCGAAACATAGATTTGTGCAATTCTCATATATATACTTAATTTGCACGCTTTCGAGTGTGTCAATATATATTCTTGGCTAGCACTTTGTTGTACAAGAAGATGGTTGTCAAAGTATATGGTCCAGTAATGGCAGCCTGCCCCCAAAGGGTGATGGTTTGCCTTTTGGAGAAAGGAGTGAACTTTGAAATTGTAGATGTTGATCTTGAGGCAGGAGAGCACAAGCGACCCGAGTTTCTCACCCGTCAGGTAGTTCTTCGATTCACAGTTTGAAAACATACAGTGCGCATGTAACATACATAATAGTTAAATGTAATTCTAAATCAAGCGTCAACAAAATTCTGTAAACTTACGGGCTAAGACAAAGCCCTTAAAGGAGGTAGAGTGATGCTGGAATATGGCTGTTAATATTGAACCTGTAATATATATATATATATATATATGTATATATATATATATGTATATATATATATATGTATATATATATTCATGTATATTGATAGATGTTTAATTGTTTTGCAGCCGTTTGGGCAAGTTCCAGTTGTAGAAGATGGTGACTTCAGGCTCTTTGGTGAGAACCATATATACACATACATATACATACATACATACATACATACATACATATATATATATAATGTATTTTATGGCCTATTCACAAAAATTCGTGTTTATAATTGGAACCTTCCATATTATAAATCACTTTGTAAAAATTATCCCTCCAAAAAAATAAATTAAAAGTAAGATTGTTTAGTCAACTAATTGTAGTAAATAGATAAACAGTTCCATCTATATATCTTTTATACAGTAAATTATCTTTGTTTTAATTGACTTTTTGTATAAATAGATTACATAATTATTTATAATATGAACGGTTCTGATCATTAGCACAAAATTCTAAAAAAAAAAACCTACAACATATTTCAAGGAGAATTTCCTCCTCAATCCTTGAGGAGCCAAGTCTTTCTCATATATAAATATACACACACGCATGTTCCTACGTACATGTTCTTTTATGGTCTGAGATTTTGTATCTTTTCTCCTCCCAGAATCTAGGGCGATCATAAGGTACTACGCAGCCAAGTATGCAGGCCGTGGTCCCAACCTATTGGGAACAACTCTGGAGGAGAAAGCAGTTGTTGACCAGTGGCTGGAAGTGGAAGGCCACAACTTCAACGACCTGGTTTACACTCTGGTGCTCCAGCTTCTTGTCCTGCCACGGATGGGTCAACGTGGCGACGCTGCATTAATCAATGCATGTGAGGAGAAACTGGAGAAGGTGTTTGATGTTTATGAGGAAAGATTGTCAAAAAGCAAATATCTTGCTGGAGAAACTTTCACTCTGGCTGATCTGAGCCATCTTCCTGGGATTAGGTATCTGATTGATGAAGCTAAACTGGGGCATTTGGTGACTGGGAGGAAGAAAGTGAATGCATGGTGGGAGGACATATCCAACAGGCCTTCTTGGAAGAAACTAATGCAGCTTGCTAGTGACTACTAGATAGTCATACCTACTTTGTGCTTCATATATGATATATTTCCGCACATCTTTTTTCTCTCATACATGCACACTTCGGGTCATTTTTAGGCTTAATAAGTCTGATGATGAGAATCAAAGGACAAATATAAACATGGATGAGAAAATTGCAAGAAAAAATACAATAATAATATTATTTGTATCGTATTTATTATAGCGATGACTATTGCTTCTATTTAAGAGAGAGAGAGAACAGTTTAAGAAAAAAAGTTGGATTGATTTACATTTCCCCCTATATATGCAATATGTATGTGTGCTGTGTGACAAATTAGTTGTGTCAATAAAAAGAATAAATGGTTTTCTTCATTTACCCCTAAGGAATGCTTTGCTTTTGTCAAAAAGATATATAAACCGCAATTTGGAAACATGTACATATAAACTGTAGTTTGGGAATACCATCATTGAAAAAAAACTCGTAAACCATGCATGCAAAAGATGATGCATGGAACGATATCCTAATATCGTAAATTTATCGGCACTCATATTTGTTTCTCTGTAAATATATATGATGAAATGTGATTACGAGAACTTGTCGTGCCAAATGCCAAATGCCTTAAGAAACTAACTAAATACGTCGTGGGACCAAAGCTTTGACGAAAATGATTTTCAATGTATATATTACAGTTAGAAAATTAAAATGTCCCAATATATAGAAGTCTTGGAGAGCTGAATAATTCCTCAACTACTGTTAAAAAAGCAAGCGATATAGGAGAGCCACCTGCACGTTCTCCGGTTGCTTCCACACATTTTAGTGTGTTGAAGAATGGTGGATGGTGGATACAAATAAAAAACTGTATCAAGTGCATATAACCCCACACACACACACACACACTTTAGCTTACACTCACATACCCTACGTAGCTTAGCTAGCTTGTGCATTGTCTGGACTCTGGAGATGGATTAAAATCTTGAGTAATTTTATATGATTAACCTATTTCAAGTAACTATATAGTGCATTGGTGCTTTTAATCATATATCAGCTAGCAGAGGTGGTTTTGGGGAGCTAAAGATGCAATCACGCCCCAAATTTGAAGGGGCCTAAAAAAAAGAAATTTTATCAAAAATTTATATGTGATAATGCTATATATTAAAAAAAAATTGTTTTTGCTAACGCTTTTAAATCTCATTGTGCACTTCTTATAAGTGCCAATTTTTTTCTTTCAAAATATAAATATTTAGAGTGCACAATGAGCTATTTGAAGTACCAATAACAACTCCCTAAAAAACGATTTGTTTTTCAATTTATAATCCAATAAATGGTCGAGAAGTACATCCACCTCATGTATGCCAATGGGGTTTCAATTCGAAACCGTAACTGTTACTTGTTACTCAATCAAGCGAATGCCAATGGGATTTCTAAGCAGAAAGTTTTTAGTGTTGTTAGCAATGTAAACCAATGGTAAGTTACATGTGAGGGATTGAGGGACTGAAACTCTTTTCTGGTTGCTGTTAATTGAATATTTGACATCAAAATTTCAAGAATCGATACTTTCGGATACTCGTAGAACACGTATCATGGTCAATGGACATGGATTTGACTTGATGGGTATGCATATCCCACATTAAGAATAAGCGTATCCTGCTTTCATGGATACATTTACACTTTCAAAAAAGATAATGAGGAGGAGAAAATTAATAAGAGACGTGTATAATTCAAAGTTGATGGATACAAAGAGCCTATCTCTAATTAAAACCACGAATACGACTCACACACTTCTCAAATGTATACAAAGAGGACTACATTTCCAACTTTTATTCTCCAACAACTCAAATGTAATTGAATTTGAATGATGAATTATGTTTTAAATTGTATATCTTTGTTGCTATATATTTTTGTTGCCTTATCCATAACGCATCATATCTTAATTTTTAGAAATTTTTCGAATCACCAATCGTGTCATATCGTAGTTGTATCCCGTATTCGTATTCATATCCATGGTTGGTAGGGACTCGATCCTCAAGTGTATCCACCTCCAGAGTCCAGACAATGCACAAGCTAGCTAAAGCTAGGTTGGGTAAGTGAGTGTGTGTATGTGTGTAGCGTGACACACTTGATGCAGTTTTCGATTTGTATCCACCATCCACCATTCTTCAACACACTAAAATTTGGAAGCAAGCTGAGAACGTGCAGGTGGCTTTCCTCTCTTTCTCTTTTTAACAAGTAGTTGAGGAATTATTCAGCTCTCCAAGACTTATATATATATATATATATATTGGGACATTTTAATTTTCTAATTGAAATATATATACATTCAAAATAGGGATACTTTGAATGCAATCTCTAACTATCAATATTTTTTTTACTGAAACTTTGTTGATTTTTAATTTTTAATTGAAGTCTCTAAAATTAATGTGATAATGCATTTCTATGTAGGTTACCATATTTTTTTAATTAAAAATTGAAATTTATAGTTGTTTGTATTAATGAGATTTTAAATTTAAAAAAAACCCATAATTTGTGGATTAAAGTTATTAAAATATAAATTATACTCTCCAATATATTGTGTGTGTATATCTCAATGTTTTAAAAAACTCGCCTTAAGGTGCGCCTAGACGGTCTTGAAGGCTGGACGGTTGGATTTTCGCCTCTGTTTTGTTGGGGTGGGTTTAGGGCTGTGTCGGGGCTTGCCTAGGCGACTGAGGTGCGCCCAGGCGTTCAACTTGGGCGTTTTTTCCCTTCAAAATTCATGTCTGTTTCTAAAATGCTAGAGACTGTTCTAGTTTAAACGAAGAAGAAAGAGAGAGTTTCTCTCTCCAAAATCCAAATGACAAAGGTTAACTCCAACTCTAACTCTTCCTTTACTTTCCTTTAAATTCCCTATAATAATTTCTCTAAGCTTTTATTTGCTTTTAAATTTCCTATAATTTCTCCACTCAGCCTTTATATCATTACAATTCCATATAATTTATCCACTCAACCTTTATTTCCTTTTGAATTTCCCTATAATTGTGACATTCAACCTTTATTTTCCTTGAAATTCCCTATAATTGTGGCCGCTCAGCCTTATTTCTCTTAAAGTTCTCTATAATTACTTACAATAAAATAGATAATTACAACATTTTAGGACTTTATGATATAGTTTCTAAGTACAACTAGACTTAGTAATGAAGAAGATGATATTATCTTTGATTTAGTTATAATTATATTTGTTTTACAAAGTATTATATCTATAAAATATAATTATATATGCAATATTTATTAAAATTTTAGTGTAAATTTCTTTGATTAAACTTGACATGGATACATTCTCAAATCAAGAAAAAATATGTACCCGTATAAGTTTAAAAATGAATTAGAAAAAAATTGAATAGATTTTATATAAAAAAGGGTACATTTTACATATAACAAATTGGTATATTTAGGAATTGGCCGGTAACCCTAAGTTAATATGGAACAAATATCGACAAAGATATGAGGTCCTACTTCATTCTAGTTAATCTTTCATTAAATTTCTCTATAGAGGTCCAAGTTGCCATATGACCCATGTTGGCATTCAAATAGTGAAGGATGTGGCGATGAGATGACTTGTAACTCAGATGGTTAAGAATTTTATATATTTTCTACAAAATGAGATAATGTATTTTCGCTCCGCCCCTCCCTCACTTGTTTATAGATAATAAATGTGGGGAAAATGGCAAAAAGACTTGCAAATAATTAACCAAAAAGGAAGGATAAGAAAATAGTAAAATGATATATTTTTCAATGTGTTGGGAACACCGCCTAGTACACAAATCGTCATAATACAAGTGGTTAGATATTTAAAAAAAAAATTTCAACCACTTATATTACAACACTTGGTTAGCGCCGGCCCACGCCCAATGCGAGTAGGGCGATTGTCCAGGGTCCAAAAAAATTTGGGGCACCAAAATTATTAAGGTGGTATATTTATATATGTTTTCATAAGAGTATAAATTTATAAAAGTTGGTTTGATGACAAAGAAATTTAACTAGAAATGGTGGTTTTGTCATTTGAAAATAATGAAGAGGTAGTTTTTATTGTTTAAAATTAATGAGATTTCCTAAGTTTGAAATGCGCGTGGTTATTCTTTTAAATTTTTACGAATATTTGTTTGGTTTTTAATTTATTTTTAGTTACTAGCTATTAGCTATGTGGATTGCTTTTTAAATATTCATTTGAATTCAAGTCTAATATTCTACAAAGAGTAATATGTAGACCAAAATTTTAGAGCAAATTTACAAATCATATGCCGTGTCATCAAAATGTTTAATTGGGTGCCCATTCATTACTTATACATATTAATTAAGGGCTTGAAAACATTATTTTTTTTTAGTCTCATATTGACAAGATTAGTAAATAAGAAAAAACACCTCAAGATTTATACAAAAACACTTTAAAAGTTCAGATGAAAAACAAAACTCATCGTCTATCTATATGTAAGCCCAGAGTTTTTTGGTTTCCTTCTTTGGATACAAAATAAATTAGTCTTTATGTGTTTCTAAATTATTGAGTTTGAATTGCTTTTCTAAAATTTTATCAATATCTTATTTGTGAAAATAAATAATTTTTTTATATGAAGTTAGGGAACATTTTTTGATGTCACTTAGGCCTCAAAATTCTATGGACCGGTCCTGTTGAGTGTAACACAAGGTACAATTGCGAGGCAAACGATGACCACCGTGGTATTGTCTATCTACTTGTAAGCTCAGAGTTTTTTGGCTTCCTTCTCTCGATACAAAATAAATTAGTCTTTTTGTATTTCTAAATTATTGAATTTGAACTGCTTTTCTAAGTATAATTTTATCGATGTCTTACGTGTGAAAATAAATAATTTTCTTATATGAAGTTAAAGCACATTTTTAGGCATCGTCCTGGACCTCAAAAATCTATGGACCGACCTGCACTTGGTGTATTGGGAAACATTAAAAAAAAATTATAATAAATTACCAACAATAAAAGGGTCAATAATGTGTGCGTGGGTAAAAGGGAAACTTGCTTAGCAATTTATATCTTACAAGAAACGCTACGGCACCATTTTAAAGCTTGGGAGGGAATACATGAAACACAAACCTAAATAGGAAAGAAGGATTTGGATCCCATCCAGATCTAAATTGTGGGGATCCCATTCATCGTGCATTATGCGGTAAAAAATCATTTGATTTTTTTTATTTAAAATTGAACACAAATAGTACTTGACAAAAACTGACCATACGATATACGATGAACGACTAAAATGTGAGAAACCCTATAATTCTCACAAAATGAATCCGGAGAGAATTCTCTTCCAAGAAAGAAAAGCGATTATGAGAGGAATTATTTCACATGCAATTCATGCGTTTCGATTTTGAAATTCTTATGATTTAAAAAAATGTTAAATTTTAAAATTTTCACATGCAATCATGGGAATTTCTTCATAGCATGAAATGAATATTTGAATAATAGATTCATGGGAATTTCTCTTGAAAAATAATACGTGAACACTTTAAAACAAAAATAAAACAGTCCGTACTCTGACAAGGATCACTGATAAATGGTGGTACATGATGCTGTCACATCAGTCCCATACTCAACGGTCAAGATTAAAAGGTACGAATTCCTGGACGGCCCAGATCGGAGGTTTCCCATAACACTCCTCCCCTTTCCCCTCTCTTTCCGCAGTTCGGCACAGTGAGTTTCAACTTTCAAAGAAAAATCTTCTTCTCTCTTTCTCTCTCTACTTTTCTCTCTCTTTGGCTTTTGGGGTTTCAGTCGAATGAACAGTGATAGACCAAAAAAAGGAGAAACAAGCTTTGAGTAGCAACATACAGCTTTGAGCTTCTGCTTCTTCTGCTTCCATGGCGATCTTTTAGAGGAGGGCGTGATGCTTCCATGGATGGAGGGGAGGGGTTTCCAGTTTCCTCCATTTGTGGCTTCAAATTGTAGAAAAGGATGGTAATTTCATGGAGAATGATGGAAATTTTGGATAACTTGACCAAGGGTACAGGTCATAGACGACTTACCCCAAGACATGTTTGAAATCCTTACAGCATTATCTGTGAAATTTGTTTGCGATGTAATAGGGTTTGCAAGCCCCGAAACATGTTAATTAGGCAGTCATCTTTTAAAAAAAAAAAACTCAAAAATATGTCTTGAAAAATATCATGTGATTATCTACTACTACTAGTCCACACTCATACATAACCACATGAATTTTTCGAGACGCATCTTTTGAGATAATAATTTTTTTTTGAAGAGGACTGCCTATTAACATATTCCAGAACTTGCACACACTTTTGCATCGCAAGACAGATTTCACAGGAACAAGGATTTCAAACAACATGTCTTGGGGTAAGTCGTCCATGACCAGTGCCCTTGGTCTTGGTGGCCTCCGTGTGAAATGTGCCCTTGGTGGCCTCAGTGCGAAATTGTAAAAATTGTCATCGGTGCCTTGCCTTATTGGGTTTCTTTGTTTTCTTTTGTGTTTTTGATAAAATATGTTCAGAAAACTGCCTCAAGAAGTCTAATTTATACAATTCTTGCACAGTTAAGCAGAGAAATATGATTAGATATCCATTAACAAGTAAATGTCAGGCAATTCCAATTGCCTGAATTAACCAGAAACCCACCCCAACTAAAGTTCATGAAATGAAATACAATTCTTGTAGAGTGATAAGCAGTATAATTAATCAGGTATCCAATAACTAGAAGAAGTAAAGCATACCTCATTTGTGCAAGTACGTCAACCCGAAATCGAAACCTGAAAATCGTTAACAAATGCAGGAACAAGAATTCCAGATCATCAAATTCACGGCTGTATAGAAAAGACCCAAGAACATGCTTCTTAGCTTGTTGAACTGATGAGCTTCCCTCTGTGATCCCATGGTGGCTTTCTACACATTCGACCTTGTAACAGCTATGGAGTTTTAGGGTCTCGTTTCCCCTGGATTTGTGGTGTAAAAATCTCTTCAACAACGACGAGCTCTTCCTTAGAGCTGTCTGTAATTCTCTCCATGACTCCAACTCCATCAGATCCTTCACTTCCAACAAAGCTTGTGCGCGCCCTCTGATTTCTTCCTCCTTCTGCAAGCGTTTGATCAGGCGTTATCAGCTGCAAGTCGAACCCAGAAGCAGCTTCTGTGAAAAGTGTTTCTTTTGCCAGCAGTGCCGCCCAACTTCTTGCTCCTATTCTTCTTCTCTTGACATGGAATTCAAAACCCTTCACTGGTTGTGGCTTCTCCCTCGGCTGAAAATTCAAAGGGTGGTATCGGACAACAAGAGATTGTAGGATTTAAGTGTTGCAGTATGGCTGGTTTAAATGCCATTGTTGTTCTTCTGCATAAGAATCCAGGGCAAACAAACAGTGGATATGGATAGAGACAAATGTCTTGACTGTGGGATTATGGGGAGTGGGTTGGGGTGGAGGGTTGGGCTGGTGTTGGGATTAGGCCTGGGCATTTTTACCCTGTAGATGGTCCATTTCATCAATCTTTTTTTTTTTTGTTTTTCTGATACACCATTTCAGTACTTTTCAATTCAAGAGGTTATTGGCAAAAATAAACAAATACATAAATAAATAAATTTAAAGAGGTTAGTGTTATGATTATATTTTATAAGACAGTTTTGTGTAAGCCTAAGTAGAGTTTAGTTAGGAATCTTATGTGATTCACAATATTTCTTATTAGACTTTGCATTTAAGGTTATTAGATGTGGTCCTGTGCGGACAGGGTCTGGTCATCATATGATAACCTTAATATCCATTATCTTGATTCTAATCTTGTTCATCATGCTTCCACTCGCCTTATTGAACTTGATTAACAATTTGTTTGTGTGAAAGTGGCACTTGGCTAGTCAACGGGGTTATTATATTTCTTATGCTGACTTGATTACCAAAGCTCTCAATCAATCTCGTCATGATATTTTTTGCTCCAAATCCGTCGGATTAGGCTTGTCCAGTTTGCAGGGTGAGCGAGTGTTATAATAGATTTAGTTAATTCAGAATCTTATTCGTAATAATAGAAATGCAATTTCTTATTATAGTATTTTAAGATTCCTTTCACATATAAATTTTGTCAAACCCTGTATATATTGTAAGTTATATCATATTAATCCAATGAGTCATATTTTACAATAAGTTTTTTTCTTAATAATAGGTTCTATTGTAGGGTAGGTTTGAAAGTTCTAGTAAAATCGTTTAGACCTCTAAAAGCACTTCTAACAATAGACAATAGTTAAAAACGCCTATGGTTGATACAATTACTTACATTTTTATTAAAAATTTAGATGTACTTACTACTTATAAAAAAAGCGCTTATGAGAGGAATTAGTTCACATGCAAATTGCATATGACGCTATCGCTACTGAATTATAAGTTAATGGGAATTTCTCTTGAAAAATATTACGTAAAACACTTTAAATAAAATAAAACATAGTACGTACGTACTCTGACAAGGACCACTGAGGGATGGTGGCACATGGATGCTGTCACATCAGTCCCATACTCAACGGTCGAGATTAACAGGTACGGATCCCTGGACGGCCCAGATCGGAGGTTTCCCATAACGCGCCTAGGCTCTCTCTCCTTGTATGAGGTCCAGCTCGGTCGGGACCCTTATAAGAAGGGAAAGAGTAAAGACCCCCACTCTTTCCCTTTCCCCTCTCTCTCCTCTCTCTCTATCTCTCTCTCTCCTCTCTGTTCGGCACTGTAAGTTTCAACTTTCAAAGCAAAATCTTCCTCTTTCTTTCTCTCTCTACTTTTCTCTCTCCCTTTGGCTTTTGGGGGTTTGAATCGAATGGACAGTGATAGACCGGAAAAGGAGGAGGAAAAAGCTTTTTGAGTAGCAACAATCAGCTTTGAGCTTCTGCTGCTCCTGCTTCCATGGCGATCTCTTAGAGGAGAGCGTGATGCTTCCGTGGAGGGAGGGGATGGGTTTCCAGTTTCCTCCGTTTGGGGCTTCAAATTGCAGGAAAGGATGGCAATTTTGTGGAGAATGATGGAAAAATTTGGTAACTTGAAGTAGTAGTATACAGTAGAGTTCATCTTCTTTCTTGGGTTGTTGAGGGTGGTTCTGCAAATTAGGGGTTTTCTATGTGTGAATTTTTAAATATAATTAGGGAAAGGTTTAGGTTAATATTTATATATCTTTAGTGATATGAAGCTTTCAGCATCAGGGCTGGGTCAGCAGGATCATGAAGGTAAAAACCCTATTTTTATATATATTTTTTTGTTTTGTTTATTATATTTCTGGAGTTTAGGTGTAGTTTTATTAAGTATCTGCCATTAATTACTATTATTGTTGCTGTCGTTGTTGGTGATCTTTGAAAACATATATAAAAAATTGAAATTGGACTGAAAAATGATAGGAGGGGGAGGAGGAGGAGTGGAAAAGAAGTGCTTGAATTCGGAGCTGTGGCATGCGTGCGCTGGGCCTCTGGTATCCCTGCCGACACGTGGGACTCGTGTGGTCTACTTTCCGCAGGGCCACAGCGACCAGGTTGCCGCCACTACCAACAAGCAAATTGATGCCCACCTACCAAACTACCCGAGCTTGCCCCCCCAGTTGATCTGTCAGCTCCATAATATCACCATGCATGTGGGTTCCCTTTGCCTTTTTTGAATTTTGATTCAGCTGCATTACTTTCACTTGTTTATGACATATAGAAGAAATAACACAAGTTAAAATTGAAACCCGAACTGGAATTGATTAACCATTGAACTTCAGGCAGATGTGGAGACAGATGAAGTATATGCCCAAATGACATTGCAGCCTTTGACGCCGGTAAATGCTTATGTTTTGGTTTTTTTTTTTTCTGTTTAATTTGTTGGAGTTTTGCTATCTTACTGTAATAAGTTGCAATGTTGTTTGAAACTGCACAAATCCTCACACAGCAAGAACAAAAAGAAACATTTCTTCCAATGGAGTTGGGGCTTCCAAGCAAGCAACCCACAAACTACTTTTGCAAGACATTGACCGCAAGTGATACTAGTACACATGGTGGCTTCTCTGTTCCTCGTCGTGCTGCTGAGAAAGTTTTTCCTCCACTTGTACTTCCCTCATCAAACTGCTATTGTCTTTCTGTTCTTTTATTTGACTCTAGTTGGGTAGTGTTGCTTTTTATTTAAACCCTTTTATTTTTATAATGTCTTACAGGATTTTACGCTACAACCACCAGCTCAGGAACTTATTGCTAGGGATCTCCATGATGTTGAGTGGAAGTTTAGGCATATTTTTCGAGGTATGATTTGGACTTGGCGCATTTCTTTCTTGCTTTGCATTGTAGGGGATTTTATATCACACTTTGCCATATATTTTGCAAAATAAATAATTTTTTGGTAACTGGAAAATAATAATTTCTTCATTAATATAATATGTTGCCAGTTAGAATTATACCTGAAAAGTTTGGAAGTTTTTGACTGCTTGTATTCCTCTAATGATTTGCAACATCAAACTATTGTTATCAGACATAATTCGTGCAAGGAAAGCACAGATTTGTAGTCTCTTCTTCTTCTGTTCATGCAATGGAAGAAAATTTTAGGTTAGAATCATTCATGCAGCTACAGGATTGATTAGGTTGTCCACGTCTTGTGTTTTGGGGGATTTGATCTGCTTTACAAACTAATCGCATCAAAGATTGTTTACTTAAACCCTGGTTCAGCTGATGCCCAAGTCACTTCTTGATGGTACTGTAATTTTAAAATTATGCTCATGCTGCCTTAATGATTGTAATTCCAGTATTCTGCACGAACCGGAGAAAATTCCATGGTACATACTGATTTAGTGGGCTAATCTACACTTCTGGGTTATGACTTTTGTCCGTTCAAATCATTAATGTATAACGCCTGCAGGTTTTATACATATATGATCACTCTGTGGACTAGTCCACTTTTTTGTCATGTATCCTTTATGTTGACGGCATCGTTAAAGGATTCTGATAGATGTTGTTTACCACATAAATGTATAACCCTGGCATGGTATATAATCATTTCTATAACCCTTCCACTGACCACACTGAATATTGAAGTCCCAAGTCGCTAATGTGAACTAGAGATTTTGATAAAATGCTCTGATTAATGCATGCATGGAAAACTGCTTCAGAGGGACGCAATATCTCAAATATGGAGACTTTGATGTAATCAACCCTCAGTCTCATATGGTTATGTTGAGGATCACTAGACTCGCCAGTCACCACTATGATCAAAAGTTGACTTGAATCATCTTGGAACAATATTTTTGTCAATGGGATGTTGTTTGATCAGATTTAGTCTACCCTGTTGTGGTCATTCACAGAGTTTAATCAACTGAAGTAATTAAGAGACGGCCATTGCATTATTTTAAAGTGTATAGCAATATCATGGTATTACTAATTGGTAACGAACATTATTGTTGATAAGAGAACATGTAGTCCGTGCCGAAGCTCATTTAGGGAAGGGCTGCTAATGTTGGCTGTATGATGTGGATGAAGCTGAATTATATGGATGATTGATAAAAAAGAAGAATATGTTTGACCTGCTGTTCCCGGTGTTAGCTTGATACACAATGCTGGTCCATTTGTTAACGACTTAAGCTTTTGAGCTCTACTGGTTGCCGACTCCAAGGGCTTTAAGTTTGTTTTCTTTTCTTTCTATAGTTTTCATATTTCCACACGGCCAGGTTCCCTGTTAGATTTGCCGCACTGAGACAACACAAATCTCTTCATCTTTTGATCCATCTTGGATGAGCTGTTGGTCAAGCACTACTGTGTTTTACTAATGCTCGATTAGATTAGCTCTTTCTGAGACCTGTGGTGCCCTTGCTTGTTGGAGCAGTTCCGTGATGGACTCAGTGCATGAGGCCAAACAACAGACTTCTACTGGTCTGTGGGGGAGTGTGCTGCAATATCTCCAGATGGCATATCCAGGAAACAGAGGATATACATGCTCTGATTCTTATGCTGTCTCTTATTCTTTGGGAACGAAACCACACTTATGATTAGATTGTGGCATGTACAATCTACACAGTTTCTGCAGTGGTATGTGCATTCGTGGTGGATCCGAATGGCTAATGGCTACATTTTATTGAATAGGTGATGCCTAGAATGGTTGCAAAAAAGAATGATATGAATTTGGGATTTGATAGATGCTTTGGCGCCAAATTAATGTGTAACAGGAAGTGGAGAGAGAATAGAAGAACCTGGAGAGTAAGAGAGAAAAATGGAGTAGAGGTTTAGGGAAAGAAAGGGATTAAGGAGAAAGAGAGGCAAAGTAGGATGAACTCACATTTTTTATTGTCAAATCAAAGAATGTGATCCATTGAGGAATCAATGGACTTCTAACCATCTTGTTACCCTAGAATGAAAATACTAGGCTATCTGAAACCCTTTTGGTGATTTACACTCTTCATTTAGCCTGTATAGTTGTTCATTTATTTTTCTTAACCCACAGTTAGATCTCGTTATATGGAAATCTCATGCAATAAAATATCCTAGATTATTGTAAACAAGGTCAAATGACTAATTAATTATTAATTATAGTAAATAAAATATAATGAAAATGATTGTACTTGATAAATTTGTGTGCCTAAGATCAGGATAACTTTTCTTTTTTGCTTCCATTGTCAAATGTCAAAAAGTAAACTTTTTAAAGATTTTTGAAGATTTATGCTTTATTGTTTATAAAGAAGGCTACTCTTTTCTCAAAACTTGCCTCTTAAGTGAGTGCTGAGATGGCGGTGTTGGTACGGGTTAGTGGAATATGATCAAAGATCAAATCAAATAAAATCTTTTTAAAGTTAGGGAGGGCAAAGGAGGATGACATACATGAGCGGAATATATTGCATATATGATCAAGGGATATAGTTTTATTTTCCTGTTCTGTTATTTGACTTATTTCTAAGTGGAACAGTTTTTAATGTAATATATTTCAATGGTGTTACTTGTTCCTTGATTAATATATAGTTACAGCAATGCAGATATGATCAAGAGATATAGTTCTATAGTTTTATTAGTTTTTTTGTTGTTATTTTTAAGTGGGATAGTTTTAAATGTAATATCTTCAAGTTATTCCTTTATGGATAAACTATGCTTTAGTTTTCCGCATCCTCTCTTTCTTCTAATCATTAAACAAGCTGGAATCTTTATTGCTGAAACTACTTTTAAAAAATGCTCTGCACTGCTTACTGGATAATGCTGTTTTGTGTGCAAGGCAGTCATCTAGTACTTATTAAGGAAATTCTTGAAAACTGACCTGTTCCATTCCTTGCTCGTCTTGCAGGACAGCCGAAACGACATCTTCTTACTACAGGCTGGAGTGTGTTTGTTAGTGCCAAAAGACTTGTTGCTGGAGATTCTGTTCTTTTTATTTGGTATATTTTTCATCTCTCTTTTCCTGTGATTTCTCTATATGCATATAAATCATGCGTTGATATCCTGGGTACATCCTATAATAGGAATGAAAAGAATCAGCTTTTTTTGGGGATTCGTCGTGCCACTCGACCACAAACTGTGATGCCATCTTCTGTTTTGTCAAGTGATAGCATGCATATTGGACTTCTTGCTGCTGCGGCTCATGCAGCTTCAACTAACAGCTGTTTTACAGTTTTTTATAATCCAAGGTGGCAAATTTTCTCCAGATAATTGTTTCCTTGCAATGCTTTTATTACCCATCTGCTTATATGTTTATGATGTCCAGGGCTAGTCCATCTGAGTTTGTCATACCCCTATCAAAATACATTAAAGCAGTATTTCACACACGTGTTTCAGTTGGGATGCGATTCCGGATGCTATTTGAGACTGAAGAGTCTAGTGTCAGAAGGTATTGTAGCTATTCTATTCATGGTCAAACCACAATATTCATATTGTTAAACCTAATGATCACTTTTGTACAGTTTTTCTTGCAACCATAGTATAATTTATTGCTTGGTTATAACTTAGAGCATGAACAACCTACATGGATTTTGGCACTAGGTTCTCTAGAAGTGAAACACCAACAAGATTAGTGCTTTATATTGTGCCAACATCCATCAAATATTTAGAAAATTTTCAAATGTGTTTAAACGAGGCTAGGAAAATTAATCATGACATGCATGGGTATTATTTAGGGATTGCAGTGTATGGAGGGTTAGTTGGCGCATATGTGTATATTCCACCGATACTGGATAAACTATTTTAGAGCAGAAAATATATTGTTCCTTAATAGTGTTCACCCAACTGATTTTTTCTTGATGTGTGTTGCGTTGATATACTTAAATGCACACTATTAACATGATCAATGTTGGGCTTATCAAGGTACATGGGTACGATAACTGGCATAAGTGATCTGGATCCTGTTCGGTGGCCAAATTCTCATTGGCGATCTGTCAAGGTAATGATGCATTATTTGTATACTGTAGTTACACAATTGCATTTCCTTGTGATTATACGCCCTGGACTCCATTTATAATTTTGTATGGTGTGGTAGGTAAGACATCAGACGTTATATATCTAATGCTGTTTAATGAAAGATTAAGAACTCTGATAGGAAGAACAAATCTCCATCTACTTTCCTATATGTGTGCCTGTAATATGACGACACCAACCTGTCTATGGGACCAATTTTTTTTTCTTGGTTTCTTGTATTTACTCTATTAAACGCCCCATGCCCCAACACACACACACACACACACACACACACACACACACACAAGGATATACTTAAAACAAATTTAGTTTATTGAAATTTGGTCCGAACACAAGTGAGCACATCAAAACCAAGTTTCTATCAGAAGTCCAGAGGGTATTTTTCATGGTTTCTTTTGCAAGTGTAAGTTGTGCTAACCTCATCTCAGCTTGAAAGTACAAGGACCTCCCTCATGCATTTGAGACGTATCAAAATCTCCCAGTATTTATCTGTGGCAGTCCACTCTGATTGTTCACAACGAAATTCTACGAAGAATTATGGTATTTAAAACCCATTATGATTAGAGTTTTCACTTTTTTTTTCTTTCTTAAAAGCTCAAAATAGACCCTTAAGCAGTCTCCATCTCTTTCACCACTAAATGGTCAATGTGGTAAATAGTAGACAAAATATTTGATGTGGAAAATGAATTTTGAAAGAAGAAATGAAAAGGTCGACAAATAAGAAATTCAGATTTTCACACCTTGAAAACCACCTATACCCTTCTTCATATTCTTTTTCCACATACCCTCCTCATCCCATTGGTTGTGTCCTACCTTGGCTTCCATTGCTATTGGTGCCTCTCTGACTTGTGTTCTCTAGTCTTTGTATGGCTTGGGCACGATGAATGCAAGTGCTAATACATTAATACAACAACAACAACAAAGCCTTTTCCCACTAAGTGGGGTCGGCTATGTGAATCCTAGAACGCCATTGCGCTCGGTTTTGTGTCATGTCCTCCGTTAGTGCTAATACATTAATACCTAATGAAAAATGTGGCTGACTTAATGAAAACTTAATGGAGAAAAACTACCAATGCTAAAGAAAATAGACTCCCAGGTGCTAATACAGTAATACCTAGTGCAAGGACTCTTAACTATAATAAAGGGCACATATTTATACTAAATATATAAAATTGTACTTTGAATAATAATATTTTTAGACCAATTGGTACCTGAAATGAAACACCTTGTTCTAAAAAAACTCGCAAACCATTGGGCAGAATACACATGGTATTCTTTACGGTATGTTGTCACCATGTTCCGTTATTTTTACCAGGCTTTACGAGTTTGGGCCATTTTGTTTCTGCCTTATATAAAGTTTTATTCTTAACATTTTGTTCTTTTGTTTCTTTAGGTTGGTTGGGATGAGTCTACTGCAGGTGAGAGGCAACCAAGGGTATCATTATGGGAGATTGAGCCTTTGACAACTTTCCCCATGTACCCATCACTGTTTCCCCTTCGACTGAAACGTCCTTGGCATCCTGGGGCCTCATCTATGCATGGTAAAGCCTATGTTCAAATGTGGTTTTATTATTTGGTGCCTTTATCCTCAGAAAAATTCAATGTTATTTTCAATTTTTTTTTTGCTTTTGGCATTGAATGGATTAAATTTGATACACATGTTTGATAGGCTAATTCTAAGTGATATAGATGAAGGTCAAGTAAATTTCTTTATGGAGAAGTGTAGGTTTGAAATTTCAAAATGGTCCAGTAAAATACTTTTCTTTATGCATGATATAAGCTGTTTAGTGTTTGTGATATTATGGTGCTTTCTCCTGGGATCTACTTCATGCCATTCTAGTGTCTATCTGAGGCCGAAGTGATTCAGTAGAGGCTGCGTACGATAGACGTTCCTCCCCTGACCCTCGCAAAGTGGGAGCCTTGTTGGCTTGGGGTCACCCTTTGGACCCTATAAAAGTCACCAGAGTTCCTAAGTTGCTCGTCTTAAAAATTGTAATAAGACTATTTTTTGTTTGTCATTGCTTTCTCACCTTTAGTTATGCTCTGAAGTATCTCATGTTAAGATATGAATCATTGAGTTTTTATGTATCATCATCATCGCACAGTTTCATATTAAATGCGTTGAGTGAGAAGGCAATGGCACATATTGCTTTTATTTATTTCAACTTAACATGCAAAAGGTTTTGCTTTCCAATGAGATAGTATGACCCATTTAAAATTCCACTTACCATGCTTTAAGTCAAGAGAGTGGCATTTGTATTGTTTTGGTAAAACCTGTGGTATTTCATTGCATGCTGTATAATTCACTATAAAGGCAGATGTAGTGTTTCCTTTACCCAAAAAAACTTGCTTCATATGGGCGTTAGAAAGTCCAAATAGATTAATTGTTCTTTGCTTCATTGTTACTGCAGATAATAGAGATGAATCTAATAGCTTAATGTGGCTAAGGGGGGGAGCTGTAGAGCAAGGTCTTCAGTCCATGAACTTTCAAAATGTTGGTATGTTTCCATGGATGCAACAGAGATTGGATTCGACATTGATTGGAAATGATCACAATCAGCAGTACCAGGCCATGTTGGCTGCTGGTTCGCAGAATCTAGGAAGTGGAGATCAGCTAAGACAACAGATGATGCACTTTCAGCAGCCTTTTCAGTATGTTCAGCAGTCGGGTAGCCACAATCCGATGCTGCAGTTACAACAGCAAGCAATTCAGCAGTCAATCCCTCATAATATCCTGCAGGGACAGCAACAAGTTTCAATGGAGAATATGCCTCAGCACCTTCTCCAGCAACAATTTAACAATCAAACAGATGAGCAGGCTCAGCAACACCAAAACGCCTATCAGGATGCACTCAAGGTTCAAAATGAACAACTCCATCAGAGTCAGCAAATGAATGTGTCATCTACGTCGTTCCTGAAAACAGACTTAAGTGATTCAAGCACAAAGTTCTCAGCATCTACTACTCCTAGACAGAACATGCTTGGTACACTGTGTCCTGATGGGAGCGGAAATCTTTTGAGCATGTCCAGAGCTGGTCATTCAATGCCAACTGAGCAGTCACCTCAGCAATCCTGGGCTCCAAAGTATGCACATGGACAGGCCAATGCTTTTGCCAACTCAATGTCATTTCCACCATTTAATGAGAAAGACAATGCAGTTGAGCAAGAGAATTTAAATTCAGATACCCATAATCCTACTCTGTTTGGTGTTAATATTGAATCTTCTGGACTTCTATTCCCAACCAGTGCGCCCAGTTTTGCGACTTCCTCAAATGATGCTGACATTTCAATGCCTTTAGGGGACTCGGGACTTCAGAGATCTCTGTATGGTTGCATGCAAGACTCTTCTGAGTTGTTGCACAGTGCAGGGCAAGTTGATCCACCGACCCCCAACAATTGTACATTTGTCAAGGTGTGAGCTGAAAGTAATTAGGTGTTTTGCTTTTTCAATGTTATTGCTTTCATTTTCTTTAAATTGCTGGACGGATGATACTCTGTTGCTAGTGCAGGTTTATAAGTCAGGGTCAGTTGGCCGCTCACTGGACATATCCCGGTTCAGCAGCTATCATGAGCTGCGAGAAGAGCTGGGACAGATGTTTGGGATTGAGGGGAAGTTGGAGGATCGTCTTAGATCAGGCTGGCAGCTTGTATTCGTTGACAGGGAGGATGATGTGCTTCTCCTTGGAGACGACCCATGGGAGTAAGTTCTCAGATCAGTTACATATCATTCTGCTTACCATTAGATTACCTGTATACCAATTTAATCCTTTGACTAGTTATACTACTGGATATCATATAGAAAAAAATGGAATGTGGTTTACATCTTTGGGAACAAGCAAATGTTATCATGGTATCAAAGTGAGGTTTTAAGTTGAATTCTCTCAACTGCAACCTCCTAGTCCTAATTTATATTGAACGCCACGTGTTCAGCTCCAGTGGCGGGAGGCCATGTGTGGGGAAGTTCTTAGGATATAAAACAATTTTTGCCATAACATTCTAATTGAAATATATAGAAATGGTGGTTTAACCCCCAAGGAATAATTTCTTTAGTCTTCTCTTGAACGTTTCCTTTTAGTCAGTTACTTAGTATATTTAACTTACTTTTACATTATATGAAGGAGCAACAAGTAATACGACATTTTTGCGGGTCTCACTAGTATATGAAATCATATGCAGGTCTTTTGTGAACAATGTTTGGTATATCAAGATACTTTCTCCTGAGGATGTGCACAAAATGGGGCACCAAGCAGTTGAATCCTTTAGCCCAAATACAGGTCAAAGGTTGAACAGCGGTGGTGGCGAAGGTCAAGACATTGTTTCAGGGCTACCATCTCTCGGCTCACTTGAATATTGAAATTTGTTGATTGTATGAAACCGTTCCACGTTCTGCTTCTAGTCCGCTTACTACGGGAGAAACTTCCGGTTGAATGCATTAGCATGTGATATGATGCTCAATCTATTTTTCTCTCTGCATTCCCCCTCCCCTCTTCCCCCCCTTTCGGCGTGCATTTCCTCGGTATTGTATGACTTATCTTTCAGAGACTATGAAGCTCTGATGAAAAAGATCTTTATGGTTAAATATATTTGAACTTTGGAAAATATTTGAACTTTAAAGATTTGTAGCATCGTATCCTTTTATTTTTCCTGTTTCTAGCAGCCAATTTATGTCGTTTGGAGTTCCTAAGATGGTAAAGAAAGATAGACTCGTGGTGCATGTTGGCTTTTTGAACTTCTCTTGCCATCGCATTGGACAATTCTTCAAGGTCCAATGCCAAAGATGCAGTTCTGAGATCCTTATCATCCCAGGGAAGCCTCGCCTCTCGGCTACATGTATGTTAATGCTTCGAGGTACTGAGCCTTGTAAATCGTACCAAAAAATTCACCAAGGTCTGTAGTCGAATGCAGTCTCGAATATCCTCAAGGATTCATCAATTTGATCCTTTGAGTTTGCGTAGGCGTTTGTAAGTTTTTGATGGGTCGAGAAACTGAGACGACCTTGCGATTTGAAGGTTTATTTCAGGAGTGCCTCATTCGATGTCAATGTGTGAAGTCTTCATCCGAGTATTGAGGATTCGGGACAAAGTGGTCATTAATAAATTGATTCCCGAGCTTATGTTGTTGGCTTTCTGAGAAACAACACTAGATCGTGGTGCAAATTGGCAAATTGTCTTTAAAAAGACGAATGCTTTTGACATGCATCTTCAAAAACATATAGTCAAAAACTTATATTTAGATTTGACAATAGACGGAGGAGGTACCTTCTACGTTGTTTTCTACCACGCCTTCTAAACCTCGAGTATGTTCGTCAATTCTTCAAATACAACTGCGAAAAGAAAAATAGATGGAGGTCTCACAACACGTCAAGAAGTGTATAGTGTAATTTCTCAAACTTGAGAATGTTTTGTGAGAGCAAGATAAACCTTGCGGGAAATGAATGAGTATGTTCGTCAATTCGTCCATTATTTGCTTTTGCCACCAAATGAATTATTTTGTAGCGGATATTGAGATTAGATGGAGGCGACACCTTTTATGTTGATTTTATCTAGGATGGTGAAGTTGTATGTGGTCAGGTTCTTCTTATCAACGGTTCTTTCTCTGTCAAGATAGAGTTAATGCCTCGCACGCGACTGTTGACGAAAAGCTAATCTTGCCTAATCCTTCTTTATTTTCATTGAAAAAGAAAGCTTCTTTCTTAACAAAATTCACATATATCTTTGCTATCAAAAACTATAAATGACTTCCTCCATTTCTTCTAGCTTGCGACGCCGTTTTTGTCTTGGTTTATCCAGAAGCACTTTATTGCATGCACTGTAAACTTGTCATCACCACCTCAATTTCTACCAGAAAGCGTTACATGCATCGGACAACTGTTCAAAGAAAGATGCTTTGTTTGTAAGCACATACGTAATTTACATATACTCAGAGCGGAGAAGAACCAGAAGATGAGAAATAACACCATGGATTACCTGCATTTTACTTCAATTTCAGCAGCAGCAGCTGCAACCTTCCCTCTCTGCATTACCAACGTTGCAGTACTACTCATCCAGTCCATGGTTACAGAAACAAGAACTGGAAAAACTCGCCGGTGGGACCTGTTGGATGGCCGATACTTGGGAGCCTTCCTCACCTCAGCATTCGCCTGCATGAAGATCTATTCAAGCTATCAAAAATTAATGGTCTACTCTTTAGCCTGAAATTGGGTTCACAGCCCGTCATTGTGGCATCTTCACCGGAAATGACATGCCAGATCTTTCGTCAACACGATGATGTTTTCTGCAACCATATCGTCACTGAGGCCTTCCGGTTAATGTCATACGAAGGGGTGTCCGTTATTTTTTTCTCCGGTGGGTACGCGGTGGAGAGTGCTAAGAAGAATATTGGCGGAAGAGGTGTGCTCTCTTAAGGCCCTGAAGGCTTTTGAACCAAATCGCAAGCAACAGGTTTGTCCGTCGCATCTAAAATTTTACCTGCTCGATGATGTATACTGCTCGGATAAACTGGTAACTGCAAAGATTGATCTTCAATTCCTTCCTAGTCCTAAATATTGAAATTGATTTTCACATGTAACTATGTAAGCCCTCCATAAATTACACTTTAAGAGAGTTATTGATTTTCTATCTAAGTGAGAGTCACGATTTAGAGCGGGTTTAAGCGAGTTAGGAGGGCGCCTAAGAGGGTCTAGGTGTATTTTTTTAATTTTCAAACGTCTAGGGACTAATCGGCGCAGTGACCGTGGCGCTAAGTAAGGATTTTTAGAACAGTAATTACAAGTGAAAGAAAAATACCACAACACCGTAGTACTAGTGGCATGATCCAATTTCATTCAAAGAACAAATTTTTTTTCAATGATTTGTATCAAGATTGTAGTTTTTAATATTTAGCTTTGGTCTATTGGAGGGATGGAAATTTTTCCTATATATCTAGGGCACGTTTGTTACACCTCTTTAGGAGGGATTGGCTTGGACTACCTTAAGTAGGACTATAATCCTACGTTTGGTAGGTTGTGGGACTAAAATAAATGGGACTCGCCTCGACTACGAGTCCCTGCGAGCCATGCTAGCCGGTCTTCACGAGTCCCCCCAAAAACCACGGGATTAGCTAGGAACTTTGCTTCGTTCTGCTTGATTCACCTCATCAACCTCGATTTCGACGGCATCTCTCTTCGTCCTGCTTGATTCACCTCCCTGCGAGCCCTTCTGTGAGTTCTGGGCTTCTTCCTCCTCCCTGCAAGGGTTCTTCCACCACCAACATCAACCAAAAAAAATCCCCATCTCATATTTCCCACCACCAACCATCACCCACAAAAAATCCCCAATCCCATATTTCCTGCCGCCACCATCGCCATGGACGCACCCCTAGGGTTTCTTCTCTTCCATCCCTCTAAACGAGGGAAAAGTATGCAGCTTGAAAGAATAACAGTTGACGACGGAGTGTAGTCTTGGTTGTCTAATGCTCAATACTTATGCCAATTCCAGTTCTGGATGTACTCTTTCCATTTCTTCAATAATCTTGAATCTTTTGTTTAATAGTAGGTTCATGGGGGTACTGAAGCAACTCTATTAAACTTCAATGTCAAAGAATCATGTGGCCATTAGAGAGTGGGCTTTCTTCTCCTTAGCCAACCTTATGAGTAACCTTGTATGTAGTAAGAGCCTTTTCGATTGCACAAAAAAGGAAGGGAGAGAACTAAAAGAGACAATGAGGGAACTGGCGAAAATTCTCGGCATATCCAATGTTGTTGTTGATTTCATCCCAATATTCAAGATCCTCAAGAATTGAAACGGAGAACAATGAAGATTTTCCCGAGATAGGATGCTTTCTACGAGAAACTTATCAACGAGAAGTTGGAAGAGAGGAAAATCAGAATCCAAAAGAGTATTAAGAAGGACAAGCCGGACTTGTTAGATGTGTTACTAGAATGGAGAAGTGATAGAGATGACGAATTGAAAAGCCTTCCTAGAAATATCATCAAAGGGATACTTTTTGTGAGTCGATCATCCAAGTGGTAGGAAATGACAGGTTTGTTGAAGAGACCGACATTGCGAATCTACCTTACCTTCAAGCGGCAGTGAAAGAAGTTTTCCGGCTCCACCCTGCAGCCCCAGTCATACAGCGTTGCACAAACGAGGCATGTGAGGTTTCCGAGTATCATATTCCTAAGCATTGCTTTGCTCTGGTAAATGTTTGGGCGATTGCGAGGGACCCGAGTATTTGGGAAGAACCTTTCAAATACAAACCAGAAAGGTTCATTGGTTCGAGCATCGATGTCAAAGGCCAAGACTTCGCTCTGCTGCCTTTTGGGAGCTAGAGAAGGGTATGCGCGGGATGGCCCCTTGCTCATCGCACGGTGCACTTTTACTTGGCAGCGATGCTCCTGCTTTTGAATGGGAATGTGCTCCTGAGATCTTGGAGAATATGGAAGAAAAAGTGGGACGTACAATTCAAAAGGACAAGAGAGTTCGGCTGTCGACTTCTGTATACATGTAATGTTCTGTGGTAGAGTCTTGCACCGTTAGCCTGTCAAATAAAAGAGCCATGCATGTGGTTAGAGTTTACAAACTGAGGCATAACCTTATGGTGGATAACACTATTTGCAAAGCATGAGGTTTGGGGTTCAGAACCCGCCACCGTAATTTGAACAAGATGTTTTGTCTTCTGACAATGGAGGGATGAAGAGTTTTGAACTTAGGACATCTTTTAGCATTGAAAAGAGAAATGATACTAGATCAAAATAACTTGTTATGTTTTTAATGAATCGTATAATACATATTTACTAGTTATTCATGTCCTTAAGAGCCAATTCGAGAAAACGTGAACATTACTGATTAAAAGGGGAAAGCAAACAATTAACATTGAAGCTAATTGGAGTAGTGATCACTG
Organism: Malus domestica; assembly: GCF_042453785.1. Lineage (NCBI taxonomy): Eukaryota > Viridiplantae > Streptophyta > Magnoliopsida > Rosales > Rosaceae > Malus > Malus domestica. The sequence goes on from NC_091677.1 coordinate 33,541,384, forward strand.
AATTTTAGCTCAATTAAAGTTTTGACCATTGAACTAAAAATCCATAAGCATTAGTTCTTGAACTTGTTTTAATATAGAGAAATGATAATTTTCTCTAACTCCATTAGAACATCAATCCAAAATAAAGGATTTAAAGAGAGAAAAAACATAGATAAAAGTTCTAACAGAATTGACAAAAAAAAAATGATTGCTTTACATCATAACAAGTTCAGTGATCAATACTCACGAATTTTCAGTTTAGAAACCAAAACTCCAATTGAGCCAAAGTTCACAATTCCTCCAAAGTTCCCTTTAAACATTAGAAAATCAGATCATAGAACATAATAATTTACATGGTAGAATTTCTTGGTTATTTGTTAAATTTTTATTTGTATCTTTTCTCAATATTTAATTAACGACTTTATGCGAAATCAGATTGCCTCCGAAATCGAAAGTATTACATGAAATCAAGCAGGAGAGCTCTGTCAATTTTGGACCAATGCCTCACAATGGCGCATATCAGGCAAACTCAATCCCACCTCACAGTTTCCGGCACCCTTTTCGATCCTTACGCAGCTGCCAAGATCATCGCCTTCTGTTCCGAATCGAACTCCGGCGATTTACGCCATGCATTTCGACTCTTCCGCCACATGCCACACCGGACCACCTACATTTGGAACGTCATGATCAGAGCTTTCGCCGAGAGAAATGAGTCTACGAGAGCTCTCTCTCTCTACAACGACATGATTCAAAGCGGCCTCCTGCCCAACAACTACACTTTCTCCTTTCTTCTTCGAGCTTGCGCCGACCTCTCATATCTGTCAATGGGTTTGTTGCTCCATTGCCATGCAATCCGGTTGGGGTGGGAGTCGTACGATTTTGTGCAGAATGGGTTGATCCATTTGTATGTGACTTGTGATTCCATAAACCCAGCTCGGAAACTGTTCGATATGAGCGTTTATAAAGATGTTGTTACCTGGACTGCGTTGATTAATGGGTACGTGAAGTCGGGCCAAGTTGAGGTTGCACGGGAGCTGTTCGATGAAATGCCTGAGAAGAATGCAGTTTCGTGGAGCGCTTTGATTAATGGGTATGTGCAAGTTGGGTTGTTCAGTGAGGCTTTGGAGCTTTTCGTCGATATGCAGGTTTCTGGGGTTTTGCCTAACCATGCCGGGATTGTTGGTGCACTCACTGCTTGTGCTTTCCTTGGTGCACTGGATCAAGGAAGGTGGATACATGCGTATGTGAGCAGGAAGGGGATGAAATTAGATAGAGTGTTGGGCACTGCTCTTCTCGACATGTACACAAAGTGCGGTTGTGTTGAAACTGCTCATGCTGTGTTTAATGAGATGCCGAGTAGGGATGTCTTTGCTTTCACTTCTTTGATTTCGGGGCTTGCAAATAGCGGTGAAAGTGAGAGCGCCATATCGTTGTTTGCGAGAATGCAGAATGAAGGAATTGCGCCCAATGAAGTTACATTCATATGCGTGTTGAGTGCTTGCAGTCGGATGGGTTTGGTGGACGAGGGATTGCGAATCTTTGAAAGTATGAGTAACATTTTCGGGATACAGCCAGGGGTCCAGCACTATGGTTGTTTGGTTGATTTACTGGGAAGAGCTGGTATGCTAGAAGAGGCAAAGAAAGTTGTGAGAGAGATGCCCATGGAACCAGACTCGTACGTCTTGGGTGCATTGCTCAATGCTTGTAGGGTTCATGGAGATGTCGAGTTAGGTAAAGAAATGGTCGAGCGCTTGTCTGGGAAAAGCTTAGACCACAGTGGCGTGCGTGTTCTTCTTTCAAACATCTACGCCTCCGCCAACCAGTGGGACGATGTCACAATGCTGAGGAAGGGAATGGAGGAGAAAAAGGTGAGAAAGGTGCCAGGATGTAGCTCGCTCGAAGTCAATTGCGAGGTTTTTGAGTTTGTTGCCGGAGACAGGTCGCATGTGCTCATGGACGAAATCACGTTGGTGTCGCTTGCGATTGACAAGCATTTGAAGTCTTTTTGGATTGATAGGGATGATGACAAACTAACTGAATAACTCAAGTTTTAGCAGAGTTGGTTTCCTCTTTTACAAACTAATTCATCATGGAGGATGTCTATTTAGGGTTGTCGTAGGAGGCAATTTCAAAAATCAGAGAAATCGAAATTTGTCAACTGCTACGATGAAGATCCGTGAAAGAACTAAACCAATACTGCGCCATTGAAACGAGGACATTGTCCTCGGAGCCAGAGAGTTCTCTTCTTGATTCGCAGACAAAGTGAGAGGTCGCAGGGGCGGTTATTAGGATGCTGAATGATTGGTCCGCTGTGGAACATCTGCATGTCAACTTTACATAGCTAGGCAGTTGTGGGATATTGTGATACTGGTTCTTGGTAGTACCGGCTGAAAATCTTAGGCAAAATGAAGGGTAAAGATTGAAGTTACCAAAAATTCCATGCATTGAAGACCAAAAGATCCACATACGGATTCGTATCAGAAATATCACCTGGAAGAGTGAAACTCATGGACACTATGATTACTTGCAGGAAGAAGTCTAGCTAACAGGTACCTAACACGATTGTCGATTATTAGAGCTATGTCTACATGTTTCAAAACTCAGTTTACAATCACCTGAAAATAAGGTACCGATTAAAACGACGAGACATTTACCCAACAATCAACAATGATCTCAAAAGTAACAACTAATTATATACCGGGTTGCAGTCCAAGTAGAACAAACACCTCCAAACTCCCAACGAGTCGTTGTCAATGTCATACCACTACAGATACCTTATAGTTTTTCACCGAACATGGAAACATTTTAGTTTTTGGTTAAGTGATCGTGGTTATTTCTAAGCCTCGAATTAATCTTTGGTCTAATCTCTCCTTATTGCAGATTTGGCTAAATGAAATAAGATTTACAACTGAATTCCCTACTTTGAGAGTTAGAACTATCATCTGCCTTCACAACGGTTAAAACTCGACCTCTCCATTTATAGCTCACCTGCAACCCATAACCCATCTCCTTATGACCTAACAATCTGTTGATGGTTATGAACCATCACCTCCCGTAATTTAGCTGGCCTCATATCCTATAACTCCCAAGTTCATTCTCTATCACTAACGGAAGGCTCACTCTGCAAACACATTAAGAAGCTCATCTGTCACCTACGAATTGATAAACCAAACAATTTAAAGCTATTGTGGCAACATATTCTGCGCAATTTGAAGTATGTTATCTGGTTCATCCAGATCTTCCCAATCAAAGTGCTAACAACAACTAAATAACCCAGCCTGCTATAGATCATATGTTTCAAATATAAAGTAATCTTTCATAGGAAACAAAGACAGCAAACATAGCCATATAAAGTAAGAAAATTCAAATTTGACACCAATATGCTCAGCAACTACCCAATGGACATCAAATTCAATAGAGATAACCCACCAACACTTATACTCGTCCTCCTATTCCTCCCCATCCAAGTAAGAGACGAGATTGACACCCCAATAACCATGAAAATCAATCGCGTCGTCATAAAGCAAGATGAAGCTGAAGGAAGACAATAAAACAGGAATACATTCTTTCACCTTTGCCAACAATACATGCGTTTGAAATGGAAATTTAGACATTGCGGAAAACCAATCATCTCTCCAATTCTTCCGAGGAATGCCAATTCCCTAGACGGCTAAAAACGGTTAAGAAAGCCCCCCAGAATAAGCTGTGTTCTAATAGTAAGGGTTTAATGCTCAACATCTTCAACATTATGGATATGCATGCCCAATTCCCATCCACCACCAGCATCAATCGATGAATCGAAGGTAAAAATAATTTCGAGCATATAACAACGTGCAACAACATTTCAAATGTAGTATCATTATATATATATAGATAAAGAGTGAGATGACAATAATTAAGTCGTAATTCGATAAATACAGACCACGGCGTACGATTTAAGCTTATTTGATCGCCAACCCACCACACAGTCACAAAGTTCTCATCGTCCAAGGGAAACATTTTTGTTTAATTATAAGATATTTATAGAATTACCAATTTGCCGTCATCATCATCATGATATTCACACGGCGGCGGCAGCTTCCTTGACTGTAGACGGTGGTGGGGAAACGGAGTCAGCGGTCACCTCCGGAATCTTGACATAACCCATCTTCTTAGGGCTAAAGTCTTCAAAATCGTCATCGGAAGAGCTGGAGCCGCCGTCGTGGCGACTGATGAAAACGGACCAAGCCAGGAACAGGATGGCGGCGGTGAGAGCGCCGCAGCCGACGCCAAAGAGTAGCGAAACGACGACGCTCAGGATGTCCTTGGTGCGATCGCGGAGGGAGCTGAGGTCGTAGGAGGAAGACCCCGAGTCCGTTCCTATAACGGGAAAGAGCGGCGCCGTCTGAGTTCGCTTCTCGCTGGCGGCGTCGTGGTGAGGGTGTGGGACGAAGCCGTCGTCGAAGCGGGCGGGGTGGAGGTGGACGGGGCGGATCTGGCTGATCTCGGTGACGATGGTGACGAAGCCGGAGGAGGAAGAGGAGGAGGGGAGGCGGCGGAGGGAGAAGGAGTAGGAGGAAACGAAGAGGGTTTTACAGGGCCTTGATGCGGTGGCGGAGATTGCGAAGAGGGAGAGGAGGGCGATGAGGAGGAGGAGGGATCGTTGACTCGTTGACGCCATGGATTACTAGCACAAAGGAAGACGGGGAGCCTCTCGTTCTCTCAGTCTTCTCTTCTTTCTCGTTTCAATTGGCAATTTAGGGTTTTAAGCAAGTTCCAGGCCCCAAATCATCTACTTATATTACCCTCAAAAACTCTAAATAATTACAACATCGTATTAGAATTGTAATTCATCGTTGTTAGATTTGGTTTAGAATTTCTATGTAATTTAGTGATTTTTCATATTAGGTTTAGATTTGAATTTTTTCAATTAGAGGTGTACTCAATTCAGATTTTAAGGGAATAGAATAGATTTATGAATTTTGATAAAGTTTAATAATTTTTAAAGTTTTTATGTAAAGTTTTGAGTGAATTTCCTCAAAATTTTAAGAAGAGATTTGATAATGTTTAAAATATGCTGTGAAATATCTTTAATTTTTTCGAGTTTCCCAACTTTTTAAAAATCTTTTCAAATCAATTTCTAAATTAATACACTTAAAATGTATGAATTTCTTAAAAATCCTAATTAAATACCCCGTTAGACTTTAAATGATCATTTAAAATCCTGATTAAATATCCTTCAATTTTTAAAGAGAATTAAATGTTTATAAACCCCAATTGGATGTACCGCTTAATTTAACTAATTGACACAACACAACAAAACCAGTTAAGATTACAAATTAATACAAAGACGACTCGTTGCGAGGTCATATCTAAAAAACTTGTCGCAATAGTATTAGAAATCAAACTTAAAATTTAATTTAGTATAATTTAGTGTGAAATAAAAAACAATCAAACCTTATTCTATTAAATAAGGTCGGCTGTATGAATATTAAAATGTCAATACGCTCAATTTTGCGTCAAATTTTCTATTAGCTCCAAATACTTTATATGTTTAAAGAATATAATTAAGTGTGGAATACCTTATGATAAATTTACATTGTGTGAATTAGCTAAATTTACAAATTGACCATTCATTTTTACTTTTTTATCTGAATCTGACTTTTCTGTTTTTTTATTTTATTATTCTTTAAATTAAAAGGAACTCGTGAAATGCCATCCTCGGCCTGCCACGCGCGAACCCCTTTACTACCAACTACCAAACGAAACAAAGGCACAGGAGACAGCCACCGTCGCAGCCATGGCGAAGCGAGTCGGCAGCCGGAACTCGAACGAGTCCGCATTGACTCGGGGCGTCAAGTCGGTCTTTCGCTTTGTTCGATTCGCCGAGTTCGAAATCCTGTTTGTTCTTTTCTTCGTAATCGCTTTCATCATTTTCAAAGATCTCGTAAGTTCCCAGTTCCTTGTTTCTCAAATTTCTTCTGATTCTTTGATTGGATTCTTGATTTTTGCATTTTGGTTTCCTAATTATCATTATATTATGTTAGTTTGGTTAATTATGTAACTTAATTTTCTAGAAATTGATTCTTTTCATATAATTAATCACCTCATGTGATATGTTAATTTTAGGGACTAACAAATTGTACAGATTCTTTAAATTATTGACCAAAGATTTGCTAGTAGGTAGTTTTAATCAATAGGGGTATTCGAACTTGGGACCTCTTGGGGTAGAGAAGTACCATTAAAGGTTCAATTTTTCTTGCAAGTGGATTGGAGCTTGAAGTGGTTAAGAGCGTTTACCCTTGCACCTGAGGTCCTATGTTCGAATCTCCCTCCGCCAAGATCGATGGTATAACAAATTAAGTAACTTTATAAAACAAGTGTTTAGTTTCTGGTTACTTCCGCAGGATTGCAATCTTAGTCTACTATATGCGTGTTGCTTAGGTAGGAAATGGTGTGGCTCTCGTGAATGTAGACAAAATGAAGGTTTTAACATAAGTAAGAAATTGACGTATGTCCTACATCAGAAAGTAAACTAAAGGCTTATGCATTTCTAGGAAGCTAAGTTAAAAAGAAAGTACTACAAAATGGTTTTGGTTTAGTGTCAAAATTTAAATGTAAGTTCATAGGAAAAGCAAAATACCCCAGTCATCCTATGGAAACCTATACCTAATTCAATAAGCCGAAATTTGATTTGATCACAGAATGCATTGTAGTTAAATGAGAATAAACGAAACCCAGCAAAGAATTTACCATTCCTAAGTTAACAAGTAGAGGAGAAACCCTCCAAAGATAGAACTAAATATCAGAATATGCCAATTACACTGCATTAATTTGAAACAGAGGATTCATTTAAGTCCTAAACCTCCCAAAGAAACTATTGCATAGAAATTTATAAGAAAAATGAAAGGCTAACTAAAAATGATGGAAAGAAACCTCCAATAGTTCTACCACTAGTTGGTCAACCGTTTTTGAAGCCCTTTTCCTCATCATCTTCTGCTTGTTTACAACAAAACCCATAGGTTACATTTGACATCATCAATGCAAAAAATGCACCAAGTTAACCTTTCCACACTTTCATTTGTTTCAATATACAGAGAGAGAGACCTAGATAGTCATGTTTTATCCTGTATTCTTCAGAATCTTTTGTATTGTTTTGTTTCAAAGCTGTTTCGTGTTAGTCAACCTTATTCTTGAGGTTTACATGAATTTGAAAAGTTGGAATCCTGGTAGTTGGTGAAGAGAAATAAAAAGGTCGTACCCAGTGCACAAGGCTCCCGCTTTACGCAGGGTCTGGGAGAGGTAAATGTCGGCTAGCCTTACCCCCATTTATGGAGAGGCTGCTCCCAAGTCTCGAACCCGAGACCTACCGCTCATGGGCGAAGGCACTTGCCATCGCACCAAGTGCGACCTCTAGTTGGTGAAGAGAAATAAAAGAAAAAAATTATGTCTGGATGAAAAATGTGTAGCAGTGAAGTAGATAGGTCTATATATTTGGTTGCCAATATGAGTGTGGCAGATTGATCTATACCTAATAGAAAAATAAAATTAGGTTGGACCGTTGGAGGGAAATTTAGGCTGGTATGTACCTATGTTAGGCTATGTTTGGGCAAGGGATTTCCATGTCCTGAGGCGTCAATGCCAAGTTATAAAGGAATTGATAAAAAATGAGGGATTACAAAAGCCCTCCATGACCATTACAAAGGCATGTGAGAAGGATTTGCAAATCCCTACTTAGAAGGTGTCATTTGCAAATCCTTCTTATATACCTTTGTAGTGATCATGGACTACATTTCTTAATCCCTCCTATCAACTTTTTTGTGATTCATTCCTTGCTACTTGGTCTCAATCCTTTGGAACTTGGCAATCCCTCAACCAACAAAAGCCTTGAGGATTTTTTTTTCCAGTTTTAACGTGTTTTTCATGTCCTTTTCTTTTTGTCGAATAACCTGCATTTAGTATCTCACGAATGATAGATTACACCTTTCAAGATGACTTGGTAAATGTTCAATTGGTTCAATGTTTTAGTGGATCAGCATATTAACAATTGAATGTGTAAACTGCAGACATCAAAGCCGGAATACAGTCAGATTCTCGTAAAAAAGCCCGGTGGCGTTAGTATTTGGCCTTACTAGCGGAATATCTCATCGTTGGATAAACATTTGGTATATCATTCGGATTTTCTTGTACTTTTTTGTAACACAACAGATTATCTTGCCATCCTTCTATTTTTATTTGCAAATCCTTCTTATATACCTTTGTAGTGATCATGGACTGCATTTCTTAATCCCTCCTATCAACTTTTTTGTGATTCATTCCTTGCTACTTGGTCTCAATCCTTTGGAACTTGGCAATCCCTCAACCAGAAAAAAGCCTTAAGGATTTTTTTTCCAGTTTCAACGTGTTTTTCGTGTCCTTTTCTTTTTGTCGAATAACCTGCATTTAGTATCTCCCGAATGATAGATTACACCTTTCAAGATGACTTGGTAAATGTTCAATTGGTTAAATGTTTTAGTGGATCAGCATCTTAACAATTGAATGTGTAAACTGCAGACATCAAAGCCGGAATACAGTCAGATTCTCGTAAAAAAGCCCGGCGGCGTTAGTATTTGGCCTTACTAGCGGGATATCTCATCGTTGGATAAACATTTGGTATATCATTCGGATTTTCTTGTACCTTTTTTGTAACACAACAGATTATCTTGCCATCCTTCTATTTTTATTTGTATCTGTACATGTAATTATATGACGATTAAACAACAGCTTTCAATATTTGTCTACGGGTTATTCGACGGACAAGGATTGTCTGCCCTCCACTTCCAGTACCCTCCTGTTTTGTGTGATCACAGTTAAGCCACGTCAACATTTTATATTATTTTTTTATAGATAGATATAATAAGACAAAAATGAATAGTAATATAAAATGTTGACGTGGTTTAGCCGTGATCACACAAACAGGAGGGCACAAGAAAGGCACCGGAAGTGGAGGGTAGACAATCCTTGTCCTTATTCGACACCAAAATTTACAGGGTGTTACGCGGGCATAACATAAACGTATCGAAAAACAGGGGGAATATCGCAATGAAGTAGATGAACGAAGTACATCCAAGTGAACAAATCGAAGTAAAATAAATAAACCAACGAATGAAATGAACAAATCATTCACCGTTATCATGACAACCAGGGAAAAAACAAGCAATTACAAACTACGAATACAATGTCTAATACAACCGAAAGATTCGGCCTTTGAAGCCATACGAATTCGGTTTGTGCACACAAATTATTCTTTCTTGAGCACTTAAGTTGCAGCCACTGACTCGTCTAGGGCACAGGGGGTAATCAGTCTCTCCACCGATACTTTCCTAACATCTCGGCGTATTCCGATGTCAGAAACCAATCTACTAACACAATACATGCCACAACCTACAGCACCCAGACCAGTAAAACTGGTAGTCATAAATCGAAGCGGTGAAGAAACAACAGCAGTTGCGGCAGCTACGAAGGAGGCAGCCTGTCCACTCCTGCCCACGCTAATGCTGGTGAACACGAGCAAGCCTGTTTTGCAATATATGGCGAAGTCTTCACAGTTGTTTTTGAAAATGTCATAACTACCAAAGCCATTCTGCAGAAGGAAAGAAGCACGGTGAAGGACATCTTCGGGAGGGTCAGACCGCGCAAGGGTACAGGTACCCCCTCTAGCCTTGGCAATAAAGAAAGCTGAAGTGACACCATATTCAAAGAGGTAAAGATCACCGCCAGATAGAAAACAATCTATGCAAGAAGACATGACACCATCAAGTGTCGATTGATCACAGTTTGGGCAGGGATTGTCCGGAGAGTGCGATGGAGAGCTGCTTACAAGGAAGCGGTCTAGCACAGTTCCTGTGCCAATTTCCTGGCCCGCTCCTCGAGTGAAGTGAACAACCTTTCCTTCACCAACATATATCCCTGAGATCACATAGCAGATAAACGATCAGCGATGCCATGTTTTCCATGGTGATTTAAATGCAGGATTTAAAAGTTAAAAAAACACAAAAGTTCTCCTCATACATTAACAAAAACTGATGGAAAGTAGGACGAAAAACTATGCATGAAAAGGAAACTGAACTGCGCAAGTTCGCCAAGCATCAAAACGACAGAAACACAGGTATAGAACTAAAAGTCTAAAATGCGACGACTCCTTGGTTACCTGCTCCAAATGGAATTTATAACTTAAACAAACCAATCAATTCTCCTACCTCATCCTATCAATCAAATATTGGGTTCGTATTCCAACAGTTCAATCTCATAGTATTCGCGGGCGCGTGTCTGCGTCTGTGTGTGTTTGCCGGGGGGAAGACTGACCCAAAAAAATAGTTGGTTAACAATCTTCTAATCAAAATTCCTAACTAGTGCTGAATATGCTGATCCATTAACTAACCATGCAAGTTGCTTGACTGTAAACTCAATGTTGTCTCTCAAACTATTTGTCTGATAAAAAGAATTAACTTCTTCAATGTTAAAGCATCATTATTTTTTTCCGACTGTTGCTATTCGAATTTTCCTCTTCCACTTAAGCTGAATTTAAACCATACCATTCCCCTGATTCAATACTTACTAACAACATTCACAACAACAACAACAACAACAACAACAAAGCCTTTTCCCACTAAGTGGGGTCGGCTATATGAATCCTAGAACGCAATTGCGCTCGGTTTTGTGTCATGTCCTCCGTTAGATCCAAGTACTCTAAGTCTTTTCTTAGAGTCTCTTCCAAAGTTTTCCTAGGTCTTCCTCTACCCCTTCGGCCCTGAACCTCTGTCCCGTAGTCACATCTTCGAACCGGAGCGTCAGTCGGCCTTCTTTGCACATGTCCAAATCACCGGAGCCGATTTTCTCTCATCTTTCCTACAATTTCGGCTACTCCTACTTTACCTCGGATATCCTCATTCCCAATCTTATCCTTTCTCGTGTGCCCACACATCCCACGAAGCATCCTCATCTCCGCTACACCCATTTTGTGTACGTGTTGATGCTTCACCGCCCAACATTCTGTGCCATACAACATCGCTGGCCTTATTGCCGTCCTATAAAATTTTCCCTTGAGCTTCAGTGGCCTACGACGGTCACACAACACGCCGGATGCACTCTTACACTTCATCCATCCAGCTCGTATTCTATGGTTGAGATCTCCATCTAATTCTCCGTTCTCTTGCAAGATAGATCCTAGGTAGCGAAAACGGTCGCTTTTTGTGATCTTCGCTAGATTGCTCCGGTCATTAGTGTGGATAAGTATATAAATGGATAGAGATAGAAAAGCAAACACAAGATGTACGTGGTTCACCCAGATTGGCTACGTCCACGGAATAGAAGAGTTCTCATTAATTGTGAAGGGTTTACACAAGTACATAGGTTCAAGCTCTCCTTTAGTGAGTACAAGTGAATGATTTAGTACAAATGACATTAGGAAATATTGTGTGAGAATGATTTCGTAATCACGAAACTTCTAAGTATCGGAGTGTGGTGTCGTCTTGACTTGCCTTATCTGTCTCATAGGTAGATGTGGCATCTTCTCTGGAAGTACTCTTCCTCCATCCAGGGGGTGGTATCTTTAACTGGTGGAGATGCACAAGGTAATGTATCAATTTCACTTGAAGCTTACTTGTAGTTTCAGGCTTGGTCAAGCGCGATACAAACCATGTAGTAGGAGTCCCCCAAGTCGCCGAGCTAGGGGGTCTGCTGAAAGAGGTGACAGACAAGGTAAGCAATCAGAGCTCCGACTGATTGTTCACCTTCTCCCCATCTTGCAGCAGCATGAAGGATAAAGAGAAGAAAAATGAAAAGAGATGATATGAGATACTTTTGCTTTTGAAGAAGTAACTTTCCACAGGCTTATTCTTGAACTGAGCTGGAGGGGTTTCTGGTTTCCTCCAGAGTATAAGGCTGACTGAAGAATTTGAGGGTCAAAACAAGTCCATCAAATCTAGAGTACGTTCAACCCTGCTGATATGGGATACTTTTGCTTTTGACAGAGTAATGGATGTATCGGCACGTGTGCTGTTACGCTTGTCTCCACATGCTTCCTTGTATCCTTCGCACTTGCCCTATCTGTCCCTCAAGCAGATGCGGAATCTTCCCTGGAAACATAAGATGTTAAAGATGAGTACTCGAGAGCAATGCCAGGTAAGTAATCAGGTAAGGGGTTCCAGGCAGTCAGTTCCTGGCTGGAAGCTTGATTCCAAATGCTGACTGATTGCTCTCTTTCTCCTTGTCTTGCAGGTAAAAACAAGGCCAAAGGAAAAGACAGGGAAAAAGCATGATATGGGATACTCTTGCTTTTAACCCTGATGATATGAGATATTCTTGCTCTAGTATAGCTTGTTTGCAGAGGTATTATCGGGGGGAAAGAAAACTGAATATTTCGAAAGGCTTCGTTGGGAGTGCCCTCTCAGATATGATGAAGGGTTGAGCATTTTTGCAGGTCTGCCTGTCCGTTGGGGATGGAGGTCGACATATATAGGAGTCTCCCTAACAACAAGTAGTAATGCTATTCCTTTACCCTGCTTGGTCATAGCACGGTAGTGGGAGTTGCCAGTTTCACATGTTTTAACTCTGTCAGAGCACTTTGAAAAAGTGGTCTGTGGTATCTGGCTCTCGAGATTCGGAGAACGATGCCTCTTCGATTTTTGAGAAAGCAATCATGCTGGGGTCTGGCTCTCGAGATTCGGAGAGCAGTGTCTCTTAGATTTTTGAGGAAGTAATCATGTTGGGAGTCTGGCTCTCGAGATTCGGAGGGCGGTGCCTATTCGATTTTGGAGCAAGCAATCTTGTTGGGAGTGTTGTCTCGAATGTGAGTAAAGGTTGGGCATGTTTGCTAGTCTACCTTGCCACGAAGCACAAAGGTTGACACACAGGGACTTTCCAATTATCCAGCAATGGTACTGTTCCTTTACCCTCTCTTCGATTTTGAGAAAGTAGTCATGTTGGGAGTCTGGCTCTCGAGATTTGGAGGACGGTGCCTCTTCGATATCCAGCAGTGGTACTGTTCCTTTACCCTTGTGGGTAATAATATGGTAGCTAGACCTTCAAAATTTATGTGTCTAAACTTTGTTAGTGCTGTTTCTTTGCTATTCTTTTACCTTTCTTGGTCAGAGCGATGTAGTGGGAGCTGCAAGCTTCACGTGCTCAACTTTGGCAGAGAACTTTGGCAAAGTCATCTGTGGTACCCATGAGCTATTGTTGCGTGTGGGAAGTGGATGATTGAACAGTAAGATTCATGTGCTTTCTACTTCACCAGAAGTCTTCGACAGAATGCCCATAATTTCTGCAAAGCTGAGTGTGCGTGTGACAGGTGCTGACAAGGCTAGAAAAGTAGGTGCCTCTTCGATTTCTGAGATCGGCCCTCGTGGTCTCTGAGCAGCCCAGCTTTTGAGAAAGCGAGCGCCTCTTCGATTGATTCGGAGAACGATGCCTCATCGATTTTTGAGAAGGCAATCATGCTGGGGGTCTGGCTCTCGAGATTCGGGGAGCAGTGTCTCTTCGATTTTTGAGAAAGTAATCATGTTGGGAGTCTGGCTCTCGAGATTCGGAGGGCGGTGCCTCTTCGATTTTGGAACAAGCAATCTTATTGGGAGTGTTTTCTCGAATGTGAGTAAAGGTTGGGCATGTTTGCTAGTCTACCTTGCCACGAAGCACAGAGGTTGCCACACAGGGACTTTCCAATTATCCAGCAATGGTACTGTTCCTTTACCCTCTCTTCGATTTTTAAGAAAGTAGTCATGTTGGGAGTCTGGCTCTCGAGATTCGGAGGACGGTGCCTCTTCGATTTTGGACCAAGCAATCTTATTGGGAGTGTTTTCTCGAATGTGAGTAAAGGTTGGGCATGTTTGCTAGTCTACCTTGCCACGAAGCACAGAGGTTGACACACAGGGACTTTCCAATTATCCAGCAGTGGTACTGTTCCTTTACCCTTGTGGGTAATAATATGGTAGCTAGACCTTCAAAATTTATGGGTCTAAACTTTGTTAGTGCTGTTTCTTTGCTATTCTTTTACCCTTCTTGGTTAGAGCGATGTAGTGGGAGCTGCAAGCTTCACGGGCTCGACTTTGGCAGAGAACTTTGGCAAAGTCATCTGTGGTACCCATGAGCTATTGTTGCGTGTGGGAAGTGGATGATTGAACAGTAAGATTCATGTGCTTTCTACTTCACCAGAAGTCTTCGACAGAATGCCCATAATTTCTGCAAAGCTGAGTGTGCGTGTGACAGGTGCTGACAAGGCTAGAAAAGTAGGTGCCTCTTCGATTTCTGAGATCGGCCCTCGTGGTCTCTGAGCAGCCCAGCTTTTGAGAAAGCGAGCGCCTCTTCGATTGATTCGGAGAACGATGCCTCATCGATTTTTGAGAAGGCAATCATGCTGGGGGTCTGGCTCTCGAGATTCGGGGAGCAGTGTCTCTTCGATTTTTGAGAAAGTAATCATGTTGGGAGTCTGGCTCTCGAGATTCGGAGGGTGGTGCCTCTTCGATTTTGGAACAAGCAATCTTATTGGGAGTGTTTTCTCGAATGTGAGTAAAGGTTGGGCATGTTTGCTAGTCTACCTTGCCACGAAGCACAGAGGTTGCCACACAGGGACTTTCCAATTATCCAGCAATGGTACTGTTCCTTTACCCTCTCTTCGATTTTTAAGAAAGTAGTCATGTTGGGAGTCTGGCTCTCGAGATTCGGAGGACGGTGCCTCTTCGATTTTGGAGCAAGCAATCTTATTGGGAGTGTTTTCTCGAATGTGAGTAAAGGTTGGGCATGTTTGCTAGTCTACCTTGCCACGAAGCACAGAGGTTGACACACAGGGACTTTCCAATTATCCAGCAGTGGTACTGTTCCTTTACCCTTGTGGGTAATAATATGGTAGCTAGACCTTCAAAATTTATGGGTCTAAACTTTGTTAGTGCTGTTTCTTTGCTATTCTTTTACCCTTCTTGGTTAGAGCGATGTAGTGGGAGCTGCAAGCTTCACGGGCTCGACTTTGGCAGAGAACTTTGGCAAAGTTATCTGTGGTACCCATGAGCTATTGTTGCGTGTGGGAAATGGGTGATTGAACAGTAAGATTCATGTGTTTTCTACTTCCCCAGAAGTCTTCGACAGAATGCCCATAATTTCTGCAAAGCTGAGTGTGCGTGTGACAGGTGCTGACAAGGCTGGAAAAGTAGGTGCCTCTTCGATTTCTGAGATCGGCCCTCGTGGTCTCTGGGGAGCCCAGCTTTTGAGAAAGCGAGCGCCTCTTCGATTTCTGAGATCGGCCTTCGTGGTCTTTGAGCAGCCCAACTTTTGAGAAAGCAAACGCCTCTTCGATTTCTGAGATCAACCCTCATGATCTCTAAGCAGCCCAGCTTTTGAGAAAGCAAACGCCTCTTCGATTTCTGAGCAGGCGCCTCTTCGATTTCTGAAGCTCCGTCTAGTGCAGATTTTTATAGGGGCTGGCATTAAGTTCCAAAGCACACTTGAATCTCCACCAGTAGAAGCTTCATTCTTGCACTTCTAAGATCTTGATTTGTCCGACCTCTTCTCTCTTCAACACCTTTGAAAATGTCTGGCCCCTCCGACCGTCGTTTTGACTTGAACCTTGTTGAAGAGGCAGCCCCGCCTTCTCCAGACAACATATGGCGCCCATCCTTCGTCTCCCCTACTGGTCCTCTTACCGTTGGGGATTCCGTGATGAAGAATGATATGACCGCTGCGGTGGTGGCCAGGAACCTTCTCACTCCCAAAGATAACAGACTACTTTCCAAACGGTCTGATGAGTTAGCTGTTAAGGATTCGCTGGCTCTCAGTGTTCAGTGTGCAGGTTCTGTGTCTAATATGGCCCAACGCCTATTTGCTCGAACCCGCCAAGTTGAATCATTGGCGGCTGAACTGATGAGTCTCAAACAGGAGATTAGAGGGCTCAAGCATGAGAATAAACAGTTGCACCGGCTCGCACATGACTATGCTACAAACATGAAGAGGAAGCTTGACCAGATGAAGGAAACTGATGGTCAGGTTTTACTTGATCATCAGAGATTTGTGGGTTTGTTCCAAAAACATTTATTGCCTTCGTTTTCTGGGGCTGTACCGCGTAATGAAGCTCCAAATGATCAACCTCTGATGCCTCCTCCTTCTAGGGTTCTGTCCAGTACTGAGGCTCCAAATGATCCCCCTCCGGTGCCTTCTCTTTCTGGGGCTCTACCGACTGCTGAGACTTCTCCTAAGCAACCTTTGTGAAGGCTCCCTCTTGTGTGTTTATTTTGACTCATGTATATGTATATATTTGTAGCTTATCGGGGATATCAATAAATAAGCTTTCCTTCATTTCAACGTATTGTGTTAAATACACCAAAGCCTTCTTCGCTAAGTTCTTTGAATTTTCTTTTGTTGAAGCTTGTATGTTGAAGCTTTCTGAGTGGAGCATGTAGGTTGGGGTAGTGTTCCCTTAATTTCCCGAGTGAAGAAAACTTCTCGGTTGGAGACTTGGAAAATCCAAGTCACTGAGTGGGATCGGCTATATGAATCTTAGAACGCCATTGTGCTCGATCCTGTGTCATGTCCTTCGTTAGATCCAAGTACTCTAAGTCTTTTCTTAGAGTCTCTTCCAAAGTTTTCATAGGTCTTCCTCTACCCCTTCGGCCCTGAACCTTTGTCCCATAGTCGCATCTTCTAATCGGAGCGTCAGTAGGCCTTCTTTGCACATGTCCAAACCACCGTAACCGATTTTCTCTCATCTTTCCTTCAATTTCGGCTACTCCTACTTTACCCCGGATATCCTCATTCCTAATCTTATCATTTCTCGTGTGCCCACACATCCAACGAAGCATCCTCATCTCCGCTACACCCATTTTGTGTACGTGTTGATGTTTCACCGCCCAACATTCTGTGCCATACAGCATCGCCGGCCTTATTGCCGTCCTATAAAATTTTCCCTTGAGCTTCAGTGGCATACGGCGGTCACACAACACGCCGGATGCACTCTTCCACTTCATCCATCCAGCTTGTATTCTATGGTTGAGATCTCCATCTAATTCTCCGTTCTTTTGCAAGATAGATCCTAGGTAACGAAAACGGTCGCTCTTTGGTATTTCTTGATCTCCGATCCTCACCCCTAACTCGTTTTGGCCTCCATTTGCACTGAACTTGCACTCCATATATTCTGTCTTTGATCGGCTTAGGCGAAGACCTTTAGATTCCAACACTTCTCTCCAAAGGTTAAGCTTTGCATTTACCCCTTCCTGAGTTTCATCTATCAACACTATATCGTCTGCGAAAAGCATACACCAAGGAATATCATCTTGAATATGTCCTGTTAACTCATCCATTACCAACGCAAAAAGGTAAGGACTTAAGAATGAGCCTTGATGTAATTCTACAGTTATGGGAAAGCTTTCGGTTTGTCCTTCATGAGTTCTTACGGCAGTCTTTGCTCCTTCATACATATCCTTTATAGCTTGGATATATGCTACTCGTACTCCTTTCTTCTCTAAAATCCTCCAAAGAATGTCTCTTGGGACCCTATCATACGCTTTTTCCAAATCTATAAAGACCATGTGTAAATCCTTTTTCCCATCTCTATATCTTTCCATCAATCTTCGTAAGAGATAGATTGCCTCCATGGTTGAGCGCCCTGGCATGAACCCGAATTGATTGTCCGAAACCCGTGTCTCTTGCCTCAATCTATGCTCAATGACTCTCTCCCAGAGCTTCATTGTATGACTCATTAGCTTAATACCCCTATAGTTCATGCAATTTTGTACGTCGCCCTTATTCTTGTAGATAGGCACCAAAGTGCTCGTTCGCCACTCATTTGGCATCTTCTTCGTTTTCAAAATCCTATTGAAAAGGTCAATGAGCCATGTTATACCTGTCTCTCCCAAAAGTTTCCACACTTCGATTGGTATATCGTCTGGGCCTATTGCTTTTTTATGCTTCATCTTCTTCAAAGCTACAACCACTTCTTCCTTCCGGATTCGCCGATAAAAAGAGTAGTTTCTACACTCTTCTGAGTTACTCAACTCCCCTAAAGAAGCACTCATTTCATGTCCTTCATTGAAAAGATTATGAAAATAACCTCTCCATCTGTCTTTAACCGCATTCTCTGTAGCAAGAACCTTTCCATCCTCATCCTTGATGCACCTCACTTGGTTTAGGTCCCTTGTCTTCTTTTCCCTTGCTCTAGATAGTTTATAGATATCCAACTCTCCTTCTTTGGTATCTAGTCGTTTATACATATCGTCTTAAGCCGCTAACTTAGCTTCTCTGACAGCTTTCTTCGCCTCTTGCTTCGCTTTTCTATACCTTTCACCATTTTCATCGGTCCTCTCCTTGTATAAAGCTTTACAACATTCCTTCTTAGCCTTCACCTTTGTTTGTACCTCCTCATTCCACCACCAAGATTCCTTTTGGTGTGGGGCAAAGCCCTTGGACTCTCCTAATACCTCTTTTGCTACTTTTCGGATACAACTAGCCATGGAATCCCACATTTGGCTAGCTTCCCCCTCTCTATCCCACACACATTGGGTGATTACCTTCTCTTTGAAAATGGCTTGTTTTTCTTCTTTTACATTCCACCATCTAGTCCTTGGGCACTTCCAAGTCTTGTTCTTTTGTCTTACTCTTTTGATATGTACATCCATCACCAACAAGCGATGTTGATTAGCCACGCTCTCTCCTGGTATAACTTTGCAATCCTTACAAGTTATACGATCCCCTTTCCTCATTAGAAGAAAATCTATTTGTGTTTTTGACGACCCACTCTTGTAGGTGATCACATGTTCTTCTCTCTTCTTAAAGAAGGTGTTGGCTAAGAAGAGATCATATGCCATTGCAAAATCCAAGATAGCTTCCCCATCCTCGTTTCTCTCCCCAAAACCATGGCCACCATGAAAACCTCCATAGTTGCCTGTCTCCCTGCCCACGTGTCCATTTAAATCTCCTCCTATAAATAACTTCTCCGTCTGAGCAATTCCTTGCACCAAGTCTCCAAGATCTTCCCAAAATTTCTCCTTCGAACTCGTATCCAACCCTACTTGAGGTGCGTACGCACTAATCACATTGATAAGTTCTTGTCCTATTACAATCTTGATTGCCATGATTCTATCTCCTACCCTCTTGACATCTACAACATCTTGTACCAAGGTCTTGTCCACGATGATGCCAACACCGTTTCTCGTTCTATTTGTGCCCGAATACCAAAGTTTAAACCCTGAGTTTTCTAGATCATTTGCCTTACTACCAACCCACTTAGTTTCTTGTAGGCACATAATACTTATCCTTCTTCTCACCATAACTTCCACTACTTCCATAGATTTTCCCGTTAAGGTTCCTATATTCCACGTTCCTAAACGCATTTTGCTCTCTTGAACTCTACCCTTCTGTCCTAGCTTCTTCACCTTCCTCCGTCTAATAGGATCAAAGTACTTCTTTTGTGTGTCCCGGGTAAAGTTGATAGGAGCATATGCTCCCAAACAACTTTGAGTGGAGTCGTTCGAAAAGAAGTTTCTATGGCCCCCTTGCTCATTTAACACTGCATCCGGGTGCCGATGGAGATACAGCGACCCTTGCTCACTTATCACTGTGCTCGGGCCACACAGCGCGCCACTTACGGGTGACGCCCTAGCTTTAGCGCGATTTTGTTCTGGATTCATTTTCATAAGGATTCGACGTGATCATGGAGTGCCGGCTGTCGACTACCTGACGCCCTCCCCCTCCTCCTTTATCCGGGCTTGGGACCGGCCATGTAAGACATAGGCGGAGTTCTAACAACATTCACATAGACAAAATATAAACAGCAACCCATGGTCACCTGCAGTCACTTCGGCGCACACACAGACAACAAACAGAAAAATACAAGGTGTTTCCAATGCTATACAAATAACACATTCTGCAAATTATACGATCCCAGTGAATAACAACAACAAAAAGTAGTAGAAATGATTAAATTTTTCAGATAACACTAATGGGATATTGTATTGTGCAATCAGAATCTAATCGTATCGTGATCACTAATGAGAGAACCAAAAATCTAGTACGAACTAACCCATATCACTACCAATTGAAAATAGCCTCAGATTTCACCAATCATAAAGCTGCACCGGAAATTCCAAACCCCCAAATGACCCCAAATCCAAAAGCAGTAAAAACTGGAATTGCCATTTGCACCAAAAACAAAGAATAAAAATCCAAACTTTTGACGTTTCAGTGCAGGAAAAACAGACCCAAAAACTAAAAGCAGAAAATCATCACCAAACAGTTCCTAACATGCAAATAAACGAATAAATTCATATCAAATTAAAAATTAAAAGGAGGGAAAGAAGAAGAGGAGGACCGTGGTGGGCATAGAGGTAGGCGCGGCGCCATGAATATATGTGATCTCCAGGCTTCAGAAGATCCCTCCGGATCTTGTTCGACAGCACTCCCATTCCTTCCTTCTCTCTCGATCGAAACTGTAAAGTTGTGGAATTGGAAATGGAATGGCGAAAACTCAATTCATCCCCAAATCAGAAAAGAAGAAAACTGAAATGGGGGAGTTTCCAAGCAATCGCCTTTCCTTCGCCTGTAAGTCTCCTTCTTTTTCGCGCCTGCCTTTTTCCCTTGATTTAATTCTCTCGACGTAATATGGCTTTTCCCAACCGAGGGAATCGTGAACGTTGCGTTAATTTTTTTTTTTTCCCTTTTTTTGAAAACCTTTCGCTTTCGATTTTTTCTGGATTTCGAATATTCCATATTCTTTCGCACGTGCGAGTCGTGAATAAAACAATACCTCGTTATTTCATAAAATAAATAATTAGCACTAAACATTACAAAAAATGAAAACTTAAAAGAATGAAAATTGAAATAATACGGTTGTGGGTATCAAATTATTCTCTCAAATAATAATTTAGGTGGGTTGAGCTTGAAACTTATCGTTTGTAAGTGAAGTAGAATATTATTAGATTGTAATATTAACGATAAAATGATATCATTAATTATAAACACATTTTTAAGATGGGTTGAAATTATTTACATTTTTATCTTTAAAGTATCAGCAACCGATAATCCACAGTAATCACTACTTATTACTTAATATTTAACTTTCATTATTAATTAAAACAAAGTACAAATAAACAAGGGTGTTTAATAACTATTAGATTTTCAAGAAATTAACTATAAAACAAAGATTTCAAAGTTTGGTTGCGAAAGAAAGACATGGATGACAAAGTATTGAAATAGTTAAATGTTTGAAATACCCCTATGTAAATATACTATGGATATAACATAAATATTATGTCAATATAGTATTTATATATGACGTAGATATTATTCATATGATGTTGATAATATGTATAAACCGTCTTATTAATGTTGTTGATAATGATCATTAGTATTGTCAATGCGTTGTTATAGATACTGATATGTGTTTGATATACAATCGGTATGTTCATAATATTGTTCACTCACCACCTTCCATAACGTTGCTCTCACCAAACCCTATATTTGTATCTTTCAATCACAAGCAGAAAGATCCAATGAGAAAGGATGAACATAGATCGATTGAAAATTGTGCTTTGAACGAGTTGAAATCGATTGTGAATTGGTGAGAGAGGGAGAGTCGCATAAAGTATGAGAGAGAAGATTTATGGGTGGTTGATGGGATATGAGTGGACGGCTGAGGGCTCCCACACAGAAAAGAGGCTAGCTGGCCGATCGACAGAGTGAGAGAGGATAGATTGAGATCGAGATCGCGAGAGAAATGAAGGAAACTCAGGAAAGTGAGAAGATTAATGCATAAGGGAGTTCATAAGTATTGGCTTTTTGGACTTTCCATGCTCTAAAAATGTTTACACCATCAAAGGCTATATCAGCACCTTATGGTTGAAATCCTTTTATTTAAGCTAATTTCCTTAGATTTTAAGAGAACTACTAGAACAAGAAAACTCAATTACCCAAAAAAAAAAGGTAAAACCCATTCTAACAAAAGTCACGGTTATTAATCTATTGAAATCATTTTTTAACTAGGGATATTTTTCAATTCAAAGACATGTATTTGTAGCTCAAAGCGATCGTCACTCCCTGACTACAGTGGTGGATCCACTTAAGAAGTAGAAGGGGCACGGGCGTGTCTTGGATTTTGCAATGGCATATGATCTCTTCTTAGCCAACACCTTCTTTAAGAAGAGAGAAGAACATGTGATCACCTACAAGAGTGGGTCGTCAAAAACACAAATAGATTTTCTTCTAATGAGGAAAGGGGATCGTATAACTTGTAAGGATTGCAAAGTTATACCAGGAGAGAGCGTGGCTAATCAACATCGCTTGTTGGTGATGGATGTACATATCAAAAGAGTGAGAAAAAAGAACAAGACTTGGAAGTGCCCAAGGACTAGATGGTGGAATCTAAAAGAAGAAAACCAAGTGAGGTGCATCAAGGATGAGGATGGAAAGGTTCTTGCTACAGAGAACACGATTAAAGACAGATGGAGAGGTTATTTTCATAATTTTTTCAATGAAGGATATGAAAGGAGTGCTTCTTTAGGGGAGTTAAGTAACTCAGAAGAGTGTAGAAACTACTCTTTTTATCGTCGAATCCGGAAGGAAGAAGTGGTTGTAGCTTTGAAGAAGATGAAGCATAGAAAAGCAGTAGGCCCAGACGATATACCAATCGAAGTGTGGAAAGTTTTGGGAGAGACAGGTATAACATGGCTCACTGACCTTTTCAATAGGATTTTGAAAACGAAGAAGATGCCAAATGAGTGGTGAACGAGCACTTTGGTGCCTATCTACAAGAATAAGGGCGACGTACAAAATTGCATGAACTATAGGGGTATTAAGCTAATGAGTCATACAATGAAGCTCTGGGAGAGAGTCATTGAGCATAGATTGAGGCAAGAGACACGGGTTTCGGACAACCAATTCGGGTTCATGCCAGGGTGCTCAACCATGGAGGCAATCTATCTCTTACGAAGATTGATGGAAAGATATAGAGATGAGAAAAAGGATTTACACATGGTCTTTATAGATTTGGAAAAAGCGTATGATAGGGTCCCAAGAGACATTCTTTGGAGGATTTTAGAGAAGAAAGGAATATGAGTAGCATATATCCAAGTTATAAAGGATATGTATGAAGGAGCAAAGACTGCCGTAAGAACTCATGAAGGACAAACCGAAAGCTTTCCCATAACTGTAGGATTACATCAAGGCTCATCCTTAAGTCCTTACCTTTTTGCGTTGGTAATGGATGAGTTAACAGGACATATTCAGGATGATATTCCTTGGTGTATGCTTTTCGCAGACGATATAGTGTTGATAGATGAAACTCAGGAAGGGGTAAATGCAAAGCTTAACCTTTGAAGAGAAGTGTTGGAATTTAAAGGTCTTCGCCTAAGCCGATCAAAGACAGAATATATGGAGTGCAAGTTCAGTGCAAATGGAGGCCAAAACGAGTTAGGGGTGAGGATCGGAGATCAAGAAATACCAAAGAGCGATCGTTTTCGTTACCTAGGATCTATCTTGCAAAAGAACGGAGAATTAGATGGAGATCTCAACCATAGAATACAAGCTGGATGGATGAAGTGGAAGAGTGCATCCGGCGTGTTGTGTGACCGCCGTATGCCACTGAAGCTCAAGGGAAAATTTTATAGGACGGCAATAAGGCCGGCGATGCTGTATGGCACAGAATGTTGGGCGGTGAAGCATCAACACGTACACAAAATGGGTGTAGCGGAGATGAGGATGCTTCGTTGGATGTGTGGGCACATAAGAAAGGATAAGATTAGGAATGAGGATATCCGGGGTAAAGTAGGAGTAGCCGAAATTGAAGGAAAGATGAGAGAAAATCGGTTACGGTGGTTTGGACATGTGCAAAGAAGGCCTACTGACGCTCCGATTAGAAGATGCGACTATGTGACAGAGGTTCAGGGCCGAAGGGGTAGAGGAAGACCTAGGAAAACTTTGGAAGAGACTCTAAGAAAAGACTTTGAGTACTTGGATCTAACGGAGGACATGACACAGGACTGAGCACAATGGCGTTCAAAGATTCATATAGCCGATCCCATTCAGTGACTTGGATTTTCCAAGTCTCCAACCGAGAAGTTTTCCTCACTCGGGAAATTAAGGGAATACTACCTCAACCTACATGCTCCACTCACAAAGCTTCAACATACAAGCTTCAACAAAAGAAAATTCAGAGAACTTAGCGAAGAAGGCTTTGGTGTATTTAACACAATACGTTGAAATGAAGGAAAGCTATTTATTGATATCCCCGATAAGTCACAAATATGTACATATACATGAGTCAAAATAAACAAACAAGAGGAAGCCTTCACAAAGGTTGCTTAGGAGAAGTCTCAGCAGTCGGTAGAGCCCCAGAAAGAGCAGGCACTGGAGGGGGATCATTTGGAGCCTCAGTACTGGACAGAACCCTAGAAGGAGGAGGCAGCAGAGGTTGATCATTTGGAGCTTCATTACGCGGTACAGGCCTAGAAGACGAAGGCAATAAATGCCTTTGGAACAAACCCACAAATCTCTGATGATCAAGTAAAACCTGACCATCAGATTCCTTCATCTGGTCAAGCTTCCTCTTCATGTTTGTAGCATAGTCATGTGCGAGCCGGTGCAACTGTTTATTCTCATGCTTGAGCCCTCTAATCTCCTGTTTGAGACTCATCACTTCAGCCGCCAATGATTCAACTTGGCGGGTTCGAGCAAATAGGCGTTGGGCCATGTTAGACACAGAACCTGCACACTGAACACTGAGAGCCAGAGAATCCTTAACAGCCAACTCATCAGACCGTTTGGAAAGTAGTCTGTTATATTTGGGAGTGAGAAGGTTCCTGGCCACTACCGCATCGGTCATATCATTCTTCATCACGGAATCCCCAACGGTAAGATGACCAGTAGGGGAGACGAAGGATGGGCGCCATATGTTGTCTGGAGAAGGTGTGTCTGCCTCTTCAACAAGGTTCAAGTCAAAACGACGGTCGGAGGGGCCAGACATTTTCAAAGGTGTTGAAGAGAGAAGAGGTCGGACAAATCAAGATCTTAGAAGTGCAAGAATGAAGCTTCTACTGGTGGAGATTCAAGTGTGCTTTGGAACTTAATGCCAGCCTCTATAAAAATCTGCACTCGACGGAGCTTCAAAAATCGAAGAGGCGTTTGCTTTCTCAAAAGCTGGGCTGCTCAGAGACCACGAGACGTTTGCTTTCTCAAAAGTTGGGCTGCTCAAAGACCACGAAGGCCGATATCAGAAATCGAAGAGGCGCTTGCCTTCTCAAAAGCTGGGCTGCTCAGAGACCACGAGGGCCGATCTCAGAAATCGAAGAGGCACCTACTTTTCCAGCCTTGTCAGCACCTGTCAGCTTTGCGGAAATTATGGGCATTATGTCGAAGATTTCTGGTGAAGTAGAAAGCACATGAATCTTACTGTTCAATCACCCACTTCCCACACGCAACATTAGATCATGGGTACCACAGATAACTTTGCTAAAGTTCTCTGACAAAGTTGAGACACGTGAAGCTTGCAGCTCCCACTACACCGCTCTGACTAAGAAGGGTAAAAGAATAGCAAAGAAACAGCACTAACAAAGTTTAGACACATAAATTTTGAAGGTCTAGCTACCATATTATTACCCACAATGGTAAAGGAACAGTACCACTGCTGGATAATTGGGAAGTCCCTGTGTGTCAACCACCGTCCTCCGAATCTCGAGAGCCAGACTCCCAACATGATTACTTTCTCAAAAATTGAAGAGACACCGCTCTCCGAATCTCGAGAGCTAGACCCCTAGCAGGATTGCTTTCTCAAAAATAGAAAAGGCATCGTTCTCAGAATCTCGAAAGCCAGATCTCCGACAGGATTGCTTGTTCAAAAACCGAAGAGGCACCACTTTCCCAACTTCAAGAGCCGGATCTCCTTGGATAAAGCTTGTCTGTAATCTTTACACGCAACATCAGCTTTCCAGATACCACAGACCACTTTTTCAAAGTGCTCTGACAGAGTTAAAACATGTGAAGCTGGCAGCTCCCACTACCGTGTTATGACCAAGCAGGGTAAAGGAATAGCATTACTACTTGTTGTTAGGGAGACTCCTATATATGTTGACATCCATCCCCAACAGACAGGCAGACCTGCAAAAATGCTCAACCCTTCCTCATATCTGAGAGGGCATTCCCAAAGAAGCCTTTCGAAATATTTAGCTTTCTTTCCCCCCGATAATACCTCTGCAAACAAGCTATACTAGAGCAAGAATATCTCATATCATCAGGGTTAAAAGCAAGAGTATCCCATATCATGTTTTTTCCCTGTCTTTTCCTTTGGCCTTGTTCTTACCTGCAAGACAAGGAGAAAGAGAGCAATCAGTCAGCACTTGGAATCAAGCTTCCAGTCAGGAACTGACTGCCTGGAACCCCTTACTTGATTACTTACCTGGCATTGCTCTCGAGTACTCATCTTCAACATCTTATGCTTCCAGGGAAGATACCGCATCTGCCTGATGAACAGATAGAGCAAGTGAGAAGGATACAAGGAAGCATGTGGAGACAAGCGTAACAGCACACGTGCCGATACATCCACTACTCTGTCAAAAGCAAAAGTATCCCATATCAGCAGGGTCGAACGTACTATAGATTTGATGGACTTGTTTTGACCCTCAAATTCTTCAGTCGGCCTTATACTCTGGAGGAAACCAGAAAACCCTCCAGCCCAGTTCAAGAATAAGCATGTGGAAAGTTACTTCTTCAAAAGCAAAAGTATCCCATATCATATCTTCTCATTTTTCTTCTCTTTATCCTTCATGCTGCCTGCAAGATAGGGAGAATGTGAACAATCAGCCGGAACTCGAAATCAAAGTTCTGATCTGGGACTGATTGCTTGGAGCTCTGATTGCTTACCTTGTCTGTAACCTCTTTCAGCAGATCCCCTAGCTCGGCGACTTGGAGAACTCCTATTACATGGTTTGTATCGCGCTTGACCAAGCCTGAAACTACAAGTAAGCTTCAAGTGAAATTAATACATTACCTTGTGCATCTCCACCAGTTAAAGATACCACCCCTGGATGGAGGAAGAGTACTTCCAGAGAAGATGCCACATCTACCTACGAGACAGATAAGGCAAGTCAAGACGATACCACACTCCGGTACTTAGAAGTTTTGTGATTACGAGATCATTCTCCCACAATATTTCCTAATGTCATTTGTACTAAATCATTCACTTGTACTCACTAAAAGAGAGCTTGAACCTATGTACTTGTGTAAACCCTTCACAATTAATGAGAACTCCTCTATTTCGTGGACGTAGCCAATATGGGTGAACCACGTACATCTGGTGTTTGCTTTCCTATCTCTATCCATTTATATACTTATCCACACTAATGACCGGAGCAATCTAGCGAAGATCACAAAAAGCGACCGTTTTCGCTACCTAGGATCTATCTTGCAAGAGAACGGAGAATTAGATGGAGATCTCAACCATAGAATACAAGCTGGATGGATGAAGTGTAAGAGTGCATCCGGCGTGTTGTGTGACCGTCGTAGGTCAATGAAGCTCAAGGGAAAATTTTATAGGACGGCAATAAGGCCAGCGATGTTGTATGGCACATAATGTTGGGCGGTGAAGCATCAACACGTGCACAAAATGGGTGTAGCGGAGATAAGGATGCTTCGTGGGATGTGTGGGCACACGAGAAAGGATAAGATTGTGAATAAGAATATCCGAGGTAAAGTAGGAATACCCGAAGTTGAAGGAAAGTTGAGAGAAAATCGGTTACGGTGGTTTGGACATGTGCAAAGAAGGCCTACTGACGCTCCGGTTCGAAGATGTGACTACGGAACAGAGGTTCGGGGCCGAAAGGGTAGAGGAAGACCTAGGAAAACTTTGGAATAGACCCTAAGAAAAGATTTAGAGTACTTGGATCTAACGGAGGACATGACACAAAACCGAGCGCAATGGCGTTCTAGGATTCATATAGCCGACCCCACTTAATGGGAAAAGGCTTTGTTGTTGTTGTTGTTGGTTCACTCTAAGTAGATAGAGAGCACCTTCTAGAATGTGTTTTCTATATGCTTTTGATTATTTCATATAATGTTGAATGTATGATGCCCCTTCAAGAATGAATTTCTAATTCTGCAACTGCATGACTAGTTAGTGTGAAGCTACCTAATTGAGAATATTCTACGGAATGTACATGTTTGAAAGAAAGAAAATGCTGTTTAGTCCTTTAGTTAATTTGCCCAGCTGCAAAATGTGAATAAAAAGACATGAACAATGTGTTATTGTTAACAACCATAGATCGCATTAAAACAACATGCATGGTCTTCAAGTTTTTTCTGATGAAGATTTTTAAAATGGGGAAATTTGATATGAGTCTAATTTTGCGAGTCTTTATTAAGTATAGTTCAATTTTACTTGATTATTGAGTTAGGTCCAGCTTATTTTATCCTGCCAAATTTATCCCTAAACTGACTAATTAAGTAATTAATATATTTATTATTATTTTTATTTATGATGATTTTAATCCTTATTCATAGATTATCTTATGCTTAATGATCGGATTAATCCTTCTCCCTCACATGTCTCCTTCTCTTTCACGGCAACTTCTTTTTTTTTTCCTCCCCCCAAGCATAGATGACCAAAGATGTCCAACCTTTAATTTCTATTGTTGGTTTGATTTGTAGAATTTAGCCAATCTTGTCAGCCTTACTTTTTATTCATGTTTCTCTATTCTTTTTTTATATTCTAAAACTCTTTATTTCTTCTTTGTGGTTTACTCCCTCAGTATTAGGGGTGCAACTCGGACGGGTTGAAAGGTCAACCCAATTCTAACCCAACTTTTACAATTCGGGTTCGGGTTCAGGTTGAGTTTCATTCGGGTTCATTTGAGTTAGGGTTTAATTGGGTTAAGGTTTACTTGGGTTGAGTTTGGGTTGCCCAACTTTTTCAAGTTTAATCTTGTAACAACTTAGTTTCCAATAATTCCTAAAAAAATTAAGCAAAGTAGCATCAAAGCTAGCTTACTCTAATTTCATAAATCAAAATCTAATATAAGTCTATAAAGCTTTAGGATTTAGAGACTATGAATATGGGCTGACTAATCAAAGCATTTTATTCCCTAAGAGTTTAAGTAATTATAAAGGGTAATTTATTAAAAAAAAAATAGAAAGGGCGTTGGTTTTTGGACTTAGCAAATTTGGGCCTAGAAGACGTATAATTTTGACTTAATGCAACTTCTCACTTTTCTCCTTAGTCTATGAGTTTTTCTCCCACCTTGGGTTTTACCATAGCGATGTTTTGTGACTTTTACTTTTTATGCATTCTTCCGTTAATTTGAGACTCACATTCGTTCATTGTGACACATCCCAACCCGGAATGTCCACTAGGACTCCGAATCGAGCTGTGATGGTCAACACCTGGAAGGTAACGAAGCCGTAAAGTAAAATGATGTGGAAAATGTGAATAAATTTAAACCTAAGTGTACCTAAAGATGAGAGTGCGTTGTGAGCGGGAATGAGCCCATTTCACACGCGATGTCAGAGCATAAGTAAAGTACAGTAGTGTGGGTAAGGATCATACCTTCGAAGGTAGCCACCTATACTGAGATTCGCCACGAATCCTCGTCGATACAAACTTTCAGTAGCTAAAACCTGAAGGGGCGCAAAACAAGGGTGAGTAGGCCTGAAAATAAAGTTTTTAATAAAAACCTTTTGAAAACGTTATAACCACTCGCTGTAAAACCCGTATAATTTCCCAGAAAATAATAATACATACGTATATTGAAATCATGCTCGAAAGTAGTGAAAACCAAGTATATGCCATGTCAAGTATCTTAACAATGAAATAAGTAAGTCAGGTGAAATAAATCAATGTAAAATGATATGTCAGCAGAAGTCACCTAACGTGACTTGTACAACTGAACCTATAGCTCATTAACCAATTCCTGCACACGAATCGGAACCACCTATTGTGGTCTGTACAACAGGGCTGGGAGTAAATAAGTTCGCTCAAGTGCTACGATCACGTGAAAGCTGTACGATAAATCGCGAGTCACCTATGAGTCGGAACCACCTATTATGGTATGTACGACATGGCTGTGCACCAAACTTTGATCCAAGGTGAGCGTGCGGTGCGGGAGGTGAACATCACGTAAATGACTATGCCCTGGCCACGGGCGGGAGCATTAATACTAAAGTGCAGGATAATGAGCTGTAAATACATCTACGTATAACCATAAACAATGCAACTACTAACATCAAATAGTACTCACCTGAAACTTACCTGGCCTCTGCAGCGTCACACAATGTTATGCATATACATACTAATGCATATACTAAAATGAAATGCAAGCATGACATGACACTTAAAAATATACGCTTACTTAAAATAGTCTCTGGGAAGATGTAAAACATATATATGTATATATAGAAAACCAAAAGCCCACTCACTTGGAGTCCGCGCTACAACTCCCTAGCACAAACATTAAGGCGTCACGAATGATTGGCACTTGCGACCAAAGCCAATTTGGACGGGAAAAGCCTTAATTTCATCCAAACCTGCCGAAAACCCTATAAAGGTGATTCTTGATTTGGCCTTTAAACTCACTCCAACATCTCAACCAACATCTAGGCTTCATTCCTGAACTCAAGAGGAGTCTAATGGTGGTGGTGGTTGACGGAGTTACCTTCGGATTTGATGGATCACCACCCTGAAGCCGTCGCACCCACCGGTGTATTTCTTCCCAATTCCGAACCTAATCTCCTGAAATTTGATGTGGAAATGATAAAGGAAGGGTAGAGATGATGGTTAAGAGTTGTAGATCGGCTTAATTCATCGGAAAAACAATCAATTTCGTCGGAGAAACACAAGGGTCACCACCGGGTCACGGGTTAAGGGGAAACCAATTCGGTTCCCCTCCTTTTTCCTCCTTTCCTCTTTTCCCATAAGTTCTCCTCATTTTCTCATTTCCTCATTGGTTCGGTTCCTCCCTTATTTCTCTCATTTATCCTCCATCTCCACCGACCATCTTTCTTGCTTTTAATCTAGGCCACACACGTGGCTCTACCAGATTTTGCTCTAAAAATCTGAAGCATTCTAGAAATAAATAAATTTACAATTTTGCCCTCGACTTCATTCGTTAATATCTCTTTCGTTATAACTCCAAATCACGATCTGTTTGCACCCACTCGTTCGTAGCAACAAGTACTACGAGGATAGGCCAAGAAAATAAACCTTACATGACACGACACGACAGTCAACAAAAGTCAACACTTTTGTCTCGAAGGGCATTTTCGTAAATTCACCTTTTAAAATTATAAAAATCATAATAATTGGGGACGGGTCGTTACACATTGTGCCGATGACTTCATCAACTGAACTTACTTCATTGCTAAAGACCTGATGCGCCATTTAGTTAAGTATTTACATACTTAAGGGGAATTGTTGCAGTCTTATTAGATTAGGAATGTGATTGTGTAAATCTTAGTGTATCTAGGAATATCTTGGAATATTCTCTAGGATTAGATATTATCCTATTAGAGTTGTAATCCAATTAGGGTAAGGATTTAACCTTCCCTACTAGTAAGAATAAAGGCACAATGGTGTGAGATAACACACACCTCACAATTACACATCTCTCTCTTTAGTATATTATGCCCACAACAGTGGCATTTTTTTCTCTCTCTCTCTCTCTCCCTCTCTCTCTCTCTCTCTCTCTCTCTCTCTCTCTCTCTCTCTCTCTATATATATATATATATAACATCATATTATTTGACTGAATTGTCATAATCTAGTTGAACTCATTTCAATTAAGTTATTCTCTTTTCACACGACCTAATTTTGTTTTATCTTTTTTTATTACCAACAGGATCCTCATCGGATCATTTTAGTGAGGATCTTAAGGATCCGTAAATCGTGTTCGTTCATGGTACATCGTGAGGTTAATTTTTGTTAGGTACTATTTGTATTTAATTTTAAATAAAAATATTTAAAATGACTTTTGACTGCACGATGTACGATGAACATATATAATTTACGGATCTCCGGAATCATCACAAAGAGAATCCAAAAGGATCCAAATTCTTTTTAGAGAGTTTTAACGAAAAGTCCACAGTACTGTTCACTTTAACGAAAAACCACATTTTTACACTAAAAAATCAAACTTGTTACTATTCACTTTACCCTTTATTTTGTCCTTATCGTTAAAACTCAAAGTTTTTAAACCATTTTTATTAGTTTTCTTTTCTTTTTATTGAAGTGGTATTTATATATTTAATCCATCATCATCTTTGCAACAACTCAGCAGAAAGCGATTGAGAGGTGGAGGATATGGATTAAAATTATGGGTAAATTACATAGTAGCCCCTCAGGTTTGAGCTCTATTGCAATCTCATACAACATCTTTAAAACATTTCACTTTCATACCTCAAGTACTATTTTATTTCAATTTCATACAACCGTTAAATTTTCCATCCATGGATCTGTTAAATGCTGATGTGGCTGCCACATATATGACACGTGGCTGCCAAATGTCTGCCACGTGGCAAATAAAATAATTTTTTAATTTTTTTTTTAAAAACCTAAAATTGGAAGAAAAAAAAAAGGTCCGAACCCAGAAGAAGAAGAAAGAGAAAGAGAAGAAGAAGAAGAAGAAAAAAAAAAGAAAAAAGAAAGGGGTCCGAACCCAAAAGAAGGAGGAAGAAGAAGAAAGAGGAGGAGGAGGAGGAAGAAGAAGAAGAAGAAGAAGAAAAAAAAAAGAAAGAAAAAAGAAAGGGGTCTGAACCCAGAAGAAGGAGGAAGAAGAAGAAAGAGGAGGAGGAGGAAGAAGAAGAAGAAGAAGAAGAAAAAAAAAAAAAAGGGACCGAACCCAGAAAAAGGAGGAAGAAGAAGAAGAGAAGAAGAAAGAGGAGGAGGAGGGAGAAGAAGAAAAAAAAAAGGTCCGAACCCAGAAGAAGAAGAAAAAGAAAGAGAAGAAGAAGAAGAAAGAGAAAGAGAAGAAGAAGAAAGAGAAAAAAAAAAAAAAAGGACCGAACCCAGAAGAAGAAGGAGGAAGAAGAAGGAGGAAGAAGAAGAAGAGAAGAAGAAAGAGGAGGAGGAGGGAGAAGAAGAAGAAGAAGAAGAAGAAAAAAAAAAAGGTCCGAACCCAGAAGAAGAAGAAAGAGAAAGAGAAGAAGAAGAAGAAGAAGAAGAAGAAAGAGAAGAAGAAAGAGAAAAAAAGAAGAAGAAAGGGACCGAACCCAGAAGAAGGAGGAAGAAGAAGAAGAGAAGAAGAAAGAGGAGGAGGAGGGAGAAGAAGAAGAAGAAGAAGAAGAAGAAAAAAAAAAAAAAAAAAAAAGGTCCAAACCCAGAAGAAGAAGAGAGAGAGAGAGAAAAAGAAGAAAGAGAGAGAGAAAAAAAAAAAAAAGGTCCGAACCCAGAAGAAGAAGAGAGAGAGAAGAAGAAGAAAGAGAGAGAAAAAAAAAAGTGACAAATATGTTTTTTTTTTTTAAATTAAAAAATTATTTTATTTGCCACGTGGCAGACATTTGGCAGCCACGTGTCATATATGTGGCAGCCACGTCAGCATTTAACAGATCCATGGATGGAAAATCTAACGGTTGTATGAAATTGAAATAAAATAGTACTTAAGGTATGAAAGTGAAATGTTTTAAAGATGTTGTATGAGATTGCAATAGAGCTCAAACATGAGGGGCTACTATGTAATTTACCCTAAAATTATTTATTTAAATGTGGAAAAGACAAGTTGGACCAATGTGCATGTCGCGTATTATAATATGTTGGGAGTTAAGTGAATTGGTAATATTGGATTAATAAAGCGGAATGGATATGGGGACAAGTGAAAAAAATAATTAAGTTAAGACTTAAGTCAATTAACATAATTATTTAGAGCAATTGTTGAATTGTCATGTGAGAGTTCATCACTAAATTTTCTTGAGTTGCACTACAAAGGATTTAAATTCTCAAAAACATAATAAAATTTATTTGCGAATTGAAATTTCGATTAAATTCGAACCAAAAAATTAGGGGAAAGAGACAAACCAAATGTTCCAATTCAGGTGCAATTTCGGAGATTTCAACAGCTTTGCTTGCTTATTGAATTAGAGTTTTTGAATTAGAGGATCTAGGTTAGGTAATGGAGTCTTTGATACAACTTAACCTGAAAGAACTGCCCCATATTTTTTAGTGTTTGCGATGAATGCTCAAGGATTTTGGCGGTTGAAGCAAAGCGAAGAGCGTGTAGTTTGCGCTTTACACCATGTGTGTGTGGGCAGTGGGAGAACTTAATCTCAAGGTCGGTAGTAGAGATTAGCACCCAGGGCCGGCCCAGGCCCAGTGCAGGAGGGGCGACCGTCCAGGGCCCAAAAAAATGAGGGGCACCAAAATTATTAGGGCAGTATATTTATATATGTTTTTATAAGAGTATAAATTTATAAAATTTGATTCAAAGACACAGAAATTTAACTAGAAGTGGTGGTTTGTCATTTGAAAATAATAAGGAGGTCTTGGGTTCAAAACATCATGTGTGCTTATTTACTTTCCTTTTTTTTACAAATTTCTTTTTATAAGAGTATAAATTTAGAAAATTTGGTTAAAGGATCAAGAAGTTTAATTAGAAACAATGATTTTTGTTGTTTAAAATTAACAAGAGGTCCTAAGTTCGAAATGCTATGTGCATGTTTATTCTTTTCAATTTTTACAAATTTTTGTTTGGTTGGTAATTTATTTTTAGTTACTATCTAGTAGCTATGTGGGTTGTTATTTTTAAATATTCGTTTTAATTCAAGTCTAATCTTCAACAAAGAATAATACGTAGACCAAATTTGCAAATTATATGACGTGTCATCAAAATGTTTAATTTAGTAAGACTCAAAAACATCATTATTTTTTAGTCCCATATTGACAAGGTTAGTAAATAAGAAAAAAACACCTCACGATTTATTCAAAAACACATTCAAAGTTCAAATGGAAAACAAAACTCATCATCTATCTACTTGTAAGCCCGAAGTTTTTTTGTTTCCCTCTCTCAATACAAAATAAATTAGTTTGTCTGTGTTTCTAAATTATTGAGTTTGAAGTGTTTTTCTAAGTATAATTTTTTTGATGTCTTGTGTGTGAAAATAAATAATTTTCTTACATGAAGTTAGGGCACTTTTTTTTACGTCGCCCCGGGCCTCAAAAATCTCTGGACCGGCCCTGTTAGCACCCTAGTGACTCTCTCCATCATTTAGAATTTGACACCCTTAGTCTGGAAATAAGAGTTAAACATCAAACTACATATGAATTGGTAGTGAAAGTGAAACCTATTGTGTTTAGTAACTGCCATTTTGAAATGGAAGTAAAATGATCCAAAACTGATTAATCTCAAAGGTAAGAGATTATATAACCAAAAAGAACCTACCAATAATTTTTTGCAATTTCCCTCGTGTATGTCTCTAATCTTCTAGTCATTTCAATTTGTCCTTGAGATATTGCAGAACAACTTTGGTTCCTCCATCTAAAACCGTCCCCCACATTCTGTCAAGTATACATCCATACAATGAGAAGGTCAATGATGCATAGGATAAGCTCCGATAATCATACAAATGAAGTATATTCAACAGGTATCATTCTATTATCATGGGATTGACTCTGCAGTGGAAAGTCTAACTGATTAGCATGCAATTAGACAAAATGTAATGCCTCACTGACATGTTTTCTTTATTATATGAATAAATGAATTGATAGCAAGAGACTATACAGAGTGCATCACTATAAGAACTCAAAGTAGTCATATTGTGAGCTTGGGATCAGGCCCCGAGTTTTGTAAATCCTAATAGGTGTAATTTTGCCTTGCATTTCCGTCCACTATAATTACCCATGAACGAAAAATGAATATTAGAATAAATGAATTAAAAAAAATTATGGAGATAAGGAAAAATGAAAGTGACGAAACTATGTTACCTAAAACAGGAAGAGGATGACTCAACTGTTTCTCTTCTCTCCTCTTACGCTATAGCAACGCTATTTTCTTACTTTAATGATACTCAAGCAGCAACTTAACTACATAAAATATTAAGCTAAATTAGCAGAATATGATAATCCTCATTTGGGCATTTTGCTTTAAGCCATACAGTAGAAAAAATTATGCTAAAAATACAAAACAATGAACCACCAAGTAAATCAGAAAGCAAAAAACCCACATCCGAAAGTACCCAGAAGCTAAAATGATAGAAAGAATGAGAAGGGGAATTGATATGTACTTGTCCATGTTGCAATCCATTTTTTGAGCAGCAGCAACAACTCAATCGTCGCCGTCCAAATGCCAGACCCTCTTTGCCTTCTCTCTTTACACATGGACTCTCTGTCTTGGGTGGAGAATCAAATTGAAAACCCCATCTGCCAAATTAAAGAAGGAGAGAAGGAATTGACTCTTTGCATTCGAGAACATATATGTGGAGAAAACTTTGAAAGATAGAGAGATAAACCAAAAAATCCAACATGAGAATCAAATGGCTTACCAACTGGGTAGGTTTTTAATTTCTTATGCAGTTAATGAGTGCGTATGCAACAGTTATATAGGTTGCAACAATCAAGTGAACTGGAACCGCTAGTCTGCAACTTGGGTTCCTTTACTTTCGTGTTTCCATGTTTTTCCTTTTAGTTTATTTTTTATTTCCTGTGTTTTCTGCTTTTGTTTTTTATTTTTTTATTTGGACATTTCTATCCTTTATTCATATTTTTAACAGTAAATCACGTGAGTTAAATTTTTTTGTTTGAGGGGTTTTATAGTTCAATATTTTTGGTGAAGCCTTGAGACACCAAATTTGACTTCCGACTTTCTAATATTAGAATTCCAAAACAATGAACTTTAAGTCCCTCAAATACAAAAGAAATGATTAACTTACAAGAGAAACAAATGGAATTAGTAAAATACAAAGACATTGTTTACCCACAATTCATCCATTCAAGGGCCGGTAACTCTCAAAGGTAGGGTTCTGGCTTTCTGCCTGCGCTTTCCCACATGTGAGAGGACTTTCTTTTAATATAGTGCGCTACGGGCGGATTTAAAAACTTTTGTGACTACAAACAACATTTATTATTTTATTTATTATGTGACTTTAGATCAGAAGTAATAGTAGGCTCTACTTACATTTCTGAAAGCTTTGTACGAGAAGTAAAACACATCCATAAATTGTAGTAGTTCTTTGAAATTCCAAATTGTACGATAAGTAAAACACATCCACAAATTGTAGTAGTTCTTTGAAATCCCAAACTCATTTGCTCCCTCGCATCTATTTTTCAAACACTCCTCGACTATTGTAATTTGCCAGTTGTGGAGCCATGAACTACGATGTCCCTACTTCAATCAAAATGTAGATAAATCTAAACATATATTAACTTCTGTTGATGCACAAAATCGGAAGGGTCTTGGAACAACACAAAACCGACCGTGAATCTGCAAGAAAGTAAAGAACACAAGATGTATCGTGGTTCACCCCAATGTTTGGGCTACGTCCACACTGATGTTGATATTGTTTCACTCTGAATGGTGAATATACAAGAAGGCTAGAGGCAGTGTGCTCTCTAACCTATTTTCTGTGTTTGCCCTCTCTGAGATGTTTTCTCTCTTCCCATGGCCTAAACCTTGACCTCCCCCTAATGAGGAGAGTGAGGAGTCATTTTATAGAATAAGAGCTCATCACTTATTACATATTTGCCACTTCATTTATTACATAATTACATTTGAGTCCCCCGAGTATTTATACGAGATCTAAATACGAATGCCCTAAATATGGTACAAACAATTTCTTTAAGTAAACCATCATATTTCTCACAAACAAAACACCAACATTTGACAGGGAGGTAAAGATTTTAAAGAGAATTCTAATTGTTGAAGCAATGACGTGCTGATAAACAATTAATAATGTCCATAGTGCAAACGGAGAGAATAAAACTATAATTTATATTCTCTCTTGAAGGTATCCATAATATATAACCAACGAATGGTTTTATCAATAGTTTACACATGCTGATCGAACTTCAGAAGTTGGAAGAAAGAGTATGTCCACAGAAATTGCCTGATTACATGCTACATATCTGAATTCAAAGTAACCCATGATCAACTTGCGTTCCCAATTCTATCTCAACCAAAATTCACCTTCCAAACACAAAAGTTCACGTCAATTCAAACTCATCATACTAAAAAAACAGAGGAAAAAAAATAACCAATTTCACATGAACAAATCAATCTGAGTTCCAACTTAGTTTTCCTGCAATAAAACGACCAAAGTTAAGAAAAACAAAAAACATAGAATGAGTGATACGGAAGAGAAACAAATCCCGCTAATAATTTTTAAAATTTACCCAAACCATTCAAAGTAGCAGGGACGAAGCTTCTTCCCTCCTCCTTTGGATTTGTGGAATATTCAATGTACATTTGCGAGTTCTTGGGAGTTATTTTATCTTCTCCGTTGCGGTAGTTTATTTGGAGTCCTCTACGATCATGTTTCCTTTTTGCACGTTTAATTTCTTTTCTTATTTTCCTTATGTTTAATCTCTTTTAATTATTACTTTTTCTTACAAAACTAACCTTAGTGAAAAATTTCTGTATTTCTTTTCAGTTAATGCAGTTTTTTTTGTTTCAGGGGCATTGTTGTACGATTATTTTTTATGAAGCCTTGAGACACCAAAATTGACTTCTAATTTTCTAATAGTATAGATAGATTAATTTATTTTCTGATTAATATATACAGTTAGATTCATCGAATGGCACATGTTTTTTTTTCCTTTTTTCTTCCCCGCTCATTTTCTTCTCCCTTCACCATGTAGCAGTCGTTCTTCCCCAATTAGGTTTTTAGTTTTTCTTTCCAAAAAATATGTAAAAGGGAAAGACATAGTGGGGAATAAGACTGCAAAGGGCAGAGCCGATTTGGGATGAAAAAATAGAGGGAGGAAAAGAGAAAGAAAAAAAAAAGAACCATTAGATCAATCTAATGGTATATATTAGTTAGTAGGGAAAATAATTATGAAATTTCTAAATACATAAAAAAATTATAAAAGATTATATTTAAAACTTACAACACGGTGAGCTTTGACTCTTAAGTGGACTGTAGTGCCACTCAGTAAAGTTCAGTGACAAGTTAAGCCTCACATAAGTTTTTCTCGATGGTTAGGATGTTTAATGTTTTATTCAACCAATGTTCAAACATTTCCCCTTCTTTCTACGGTAGATTTAAGTATAAAAAGTCTACTCTCACGACATTTTCATACCATATTTATACCATATCTTTGATAAAGATGAATCCACATATGTTGGTGGGCGCTATATTTATTAGAGAGGTGATACAAATATAATAAGTAGAATATAATAAATGTAATATTACTCATTTAAACATTGTTATCGAAAAATCAAACCTAAATCGTTTAAGAACTAAGTATTATAATATACTCAAATGATGACTTAGAACAAGTCAAAGCCCAATGGTAGAATCTTCCTTGCTTGTCAAGGTTTCTAGTATTTTATCTCTCTTTTGTGCCAATTTGCCAATATTTTTATGGTTTGGTCAAGTGAATAAATGGGTAGAGCCCTACTACAGTTCCAATTATAGAGAAACAAAAAGTAATGAGCTTCTGTTATCCCTTTCGTCACCATTTTTTGAAAAATCGTTAGGTATGAATATGTTAGACACCTGTAACTTGATTGGTCAAATAGTATCTTTCTCTAAAAAAAACTTTTTTTTTTACCGCCCCACAAAGAAAATATTTTGTAAAAAGCATAGCTACCAACCTCAGCAAACTCATCTCCTTTGGCTATCTTTTGTGAATTTGAATTAACCACCAAATGGTGGTT
Source organism: Malus domestica (assembly GCF_042453785.1). Lineage (NCBI taxonomy): Eukaryota > Viridiplantae > Streptophyta > Magnoliopsida > Rosales > Rosaceae > Malus > Malus domestica. The sequence continues at coordinate 33,581,133 of NC_091677.1, forward strand.
TCTAGTCTTTTGCAACTAATGCAGGGATCAGGGTTTTGCAATTGGTTGATTGCTTCAGTGAATATGATATTTCTTTTCAACCCGTTGTGTCTTGTGTTCAAATCATCTTTCTCCTCTTAGTGCATATTTGTTTTTTAAACTGGCATGATATTCATTGATGCGGTAAATGAATAAGTACAAAAGCCTTTTGTTTGGGCCCAAAAATATTGGTTTGGGCCGAGTTTAGAATTGTTCTCGGCCTAAGAGGCCGTGTTTAAGTGTCATTGGGGGTTACCCGGCTCATGGGCCGCACAGTCGAAGCTGGCCGCGTCCTATCGAGAACTTGTGGGATGTGGGTGAGTCCTATTGTGAGAAGGAGTTTCGACAGGATAAGGATGTTGAAGTTGGAGATTGAATATGGCCTGATAACGAGCTAAGCTTAAAGTCCTAGTAGGAGTAGGACTGGCCGAGATAAGGATGGATCGGGAAAAAAAGTTCTAATCCGAGAATGATTGAGATTCAATACAGGTTGGCTACTATAAACAGGGAGGGAGGACATCGAACAAACTCTCTAGTTTTCAACACACAACCTACCTGCGCAAACCCTCGCTTTCGCGAAACCTTTCAACAACCTTGAGATTTTTTATTTTCTTCTTTCACCGAAACATTTTTAGTTTAGATAAACAGCATTGTGAAGGCAACCGGTGAACATCTTTAGTTTGGATAAACAACACTGTTGCCGTAGAATCAGCCGACTGTGGAGCACCTTTAGTTTGAATAAACAGCACTGCATCGAGGCCGACTGGTTGTCTATCCAAGTCTTGGTCAAGAAGGGTTTTTAAGTCCTTCTTGGCAGATGTCATCTCATTAGCCTTCTTGGCGAAGTGAGGTGTTACGAGTTACTGGGCTCGGCATATTGAACGCCAAGTTGTTTATGATTGGTTATTCTCAAGTAGGTTTTAGAGTTCGGCATTCTGACAGCCGAACCACTATCACAATCAAGACGTACATTTGTTTTGAGTACTTGTGTCCTTATACTCTGGTGTCGATTTGATGTGCTTATACTCTTATGAATATAATCACTGTGACCGAGTCCGGCGCTAACAATTTGTGAACTTCGCAGAACTAGTAGCCTTATTTTCAGGCTTTAGAACCCGAAGGCCGAGAGTGTTCCTTCCTTGGCCACAGTTGCAAGATCGAGAAGTTAGCAGCGCGCCCAACACCACATCAACAAATTTTACTCACCGGTCGAGCTCAGCCGTCGAGTTGGCACGCCCCGCATACAACCGAAGGACGTAGTTAACTTACTAATTACTCGGCCTGCGCGCCACGTAGGTTTAATAGTTTTTAGTGTCAACACCTCGATAAAAATCTTTTCAAAGATTTCAACCTGGTCGAAATTAAAAAAAAAATATCCATACCAAGAAATGACATAGTACTATCTATACCAAGAAATGACATAGTACTGTCTGTACCAGTACAATCAAAGTAAAGGGTTTGGGGTGCACAAAAAGGACGTGTACCATCCCAAATGAGAATATTTGAGCTACTAATCCCTGCACCAATGGTCACATATGCAACATGACATGTTTATATCTGATGCATTACTACTAAAATCTTGTGCACATATGAAATACGTTGTGAAAATCTACCTAATTTAGAATAAAATATTTTCTATAATTGTAACAAGAAAATGATGTTTAGCCCTGAGAGTTTTTTATTTTCTCTCTCTTTCTCTCGAGAGTTCTTCCCTTTGTTTGAGGGTGCTTCTCACCTTTTTATGTGAGTGATCCCGATCGTGCTTCCCTTGGTTGCCGTTTGTCCTAGCTGCAGCTAGGATCGGTGGGTAGCTTTTTGTTTTTGTTTTTTCTTTCTTCTCCTTTTCCATCTGCTGTCGATTCTTCTAATTTTCCCCTTTGGCTTTCCCAATTCTTCAAACCTCGTGGGTATCCTTTTCCATGGCCCTTCCTTACTTGGTTTTTAGCCGTGTTTTCTGTTGAGTTCGTGTGTAGAGTTCCGGTGTTGTATCCAGCTCGGGTGTCTCCCACACCACCATGTTCTCTTTATTGTCTGCCGTTTCCGACAAGGTTACTATTCTTGCGAAGTTCACGAATCGCCGTCGTCGGATTCGGTCACAGTGATGTTATTCGTCAGAGTAAACTCTCGCCGAATCGACACCAAAGTGTAAGGGCACAAATACTCAAAGCGAATATAAGTCTGTTTGGACCCGATTTTACATCATCGGTCCGAGCAATCGAGGCCGTTGAATAAGCAGATATTAAACCGTTGGCTGATAAGGTGGTTGAAATGATTTTTTGAAGAGTAATATTATTTTAATAATATTATTATCTCTTAATATTAACTAGGATAGTTAAGACCTAATTTTTGATATATCCAGTTGGTTGTTTCGGAAAAGATATCTGATCTATCTTCAAAGGATTGCACGGAGACATTTGAATTGGCTTATCATATCAGACTCCAAGTGTATGCAGTCTCCTACGTGTTCTGTTTCTGATATAGGAGTGGGTGGTGCAGTTCAAATGGACCTTGAATTCATGGACAAGGTTGAAGCACGTGGTTTATTTTTCTTGGGATATGATGATGAATTTCATCAATTGTTTTTCAGAATTTAAGATGATGAAGGAATCATCATGCATGCATGTGGTCCTCGTGTGGGGAGATATACTTGATGGATTGGATTGGTGAAGTGATTGCATGGATATAAACTTGTTTATTTTATGGAAATAAACTTGTTTATTTGTGGTGATGTGATACCAAGCCTAAAAAGGGGGATAGGTCTTAACCTATGGCACGGAGCAGCTGCACTAGTTTGAGTTGCGGATGAACTCTACTTGATTATCTGACCGTGGAGAACAAGTATTTCAGTCCTATAAATACAAGATGCCGTGCAACATTTGAAAGCCCCCTGCAAATCAACACAAAATTGCCCTGCGCAAATTCTCACAACTTGTGATTTATCTTTTTCCTTTTTCGCTGACACATCTTCCGTTGGCATCAACAGCACTGTGGAAGCAACCGGTGATATCTTAAGTCGGCATAGATAGCTCTGTCATCGTAGAGTCAGTCGGTCTCGCAGTATCTTCCGTTGGCATCAACAGCACTGCGGCGAGAACGATTGATTACCTATCCAAGTCTCGGTCGAGAAGGGTTTTTAAATCCTTATTGGTCGAGGTCATCTCATCAGCTTTCTCGGCGAAGTGAGGTGTTACAGTTATTACATTCGACACGTTGAAAGCCGAATTTGATATTGAACTTCGTAAGAATAGTAACCTTGTCTTCAGGTTCGAGAGCCCAAGAGGCCGAGACGTGTTCCTTTCTCGGCCGCAATCGCAAGACGCAGAAGTCAGCGGCGCACTCAACGCAACATCAACGAATTTACTCCTCGGCCGAGCTCGGCCGACGAGTTGGCACGCCCCGCATTCACCGAATGACGTAGTTAGCTTATAGAATACTCGGCCTGCGCGCCACGTAGGCTTTGTAGTTTCTAGGGTCAACATTTTGGCACGCCCAGTGGGACCCAGTGCTAAAACTACGAAGTTCATATGATATATCAAGATTCCAATCTGGCTCAACGTAGCCGATTGTACGAGCTCCTGGAGGAATTGAAAAAACATAATGAGGAACGTAAAAAATCTTTGGAAGCAGAAAAAGTTCTTCGTGGCCATAGAGAGATGCAAAAGTCATTCGCTTGCATGTTGGAAATAAAAGCTCCTGTTACCCTGCAAGGGCAATGGGTAAATGAAGACAGGGCTCGATTTAATGCCTGGTTAGATAAAGAAAAATTTCCTTACGTTTCTGATTATAGATCAATTCCATTTGAAAAATGGTTAGGCCCAAAGGCCGGGGGGCAATTTTTCGCTCCGGCCGTAATCAGACATCGGCCTAAGAAAATTGTTAATTTGGCCGAAGAACAAAGGCCACCTATTTTTTCGGTCGAGGCTGAAGATATGGTCGGCCAAGAAGAAAAACCTAGGCTACCTATTTTTTCGGTCGAGACTGAAAGTGTGGTAGGCCTAGAAGAAAAAATGCAAGTCCCTAAGTTATATACAAAAATTGACTTGGAAAAAGATTCGTCAAAAGAATGCTCCAGTGACGAACGAGGCCAAGATATTGGCCTAGCCCGAGAAACTACGCCAATTGATATGATTATTGGCAATAAAGCCGATATGGAGAAATCCTGTTTGGCTAAGTTATTTGAATTAAAAGCCGAAATTATGCCTGGGGGGCATAACAATTGTTCCACACATTCGGCGGCCGAAAATGCAAAATATTTTGCCGAGTCAAAAATATTTGGGCAAATTTCTTTATTCGGCGTTGGTAAAATTCAAAGTGAAAGTTTTGATACAAAAAGCCTTCGGCTTGGAATAAAACATCGTTGGCCTCCTCCACTTATAGTAAGGCTACTTTTGTTTTCTTTTGCTACAAAATAAAAATAAAAATGATTTTCTTAACAATTCGGCTGATCAGTCGATGCTTAAGAAAATAAAGTGCGCGAATGGCCGAGAATAAGCAAGCAGGGCGGTGGAAATTCGGTGCATTTGGATTTTGTCATTCGGTGGGTCTGCACGGCTTTGAATCTCACTGGAAATAATTGTTTTGTTATTTGGTGGAATTGGGAGTCAGAAAAGAATAAATAAGATAAAAGTATGCATGGCCGACAGTATCATTCCAAGTTGGGCATAATAGGCCAAATTAGCCAGGCTTTGATCTTGTTTTTTATGGCCTTGGTTTATATATATATATATATAATAATGTCGAGGAGTAGATGGTTGAAGGATAGGCCAAACTCGGCCGAGTGTGATTGTTTCAAAAAGGTATTTGCAACATCTTTGATAGATGACAGGTCGAGCTACCAGGAATGGTTGCCTCGGCCCCTATTTCCTCGACTACCAAAATTTTCTCGGCATCGACAGTCGAGAGCTACGACGAGTTTTTATTGGCTGTGAACAATTAGTTTCCTTAACCTTCGGCTTACGGGCCGAAGCTCAAGGAAACTGGGGGGCAATGTTTGGACCCGATTTTACATCATCGGTCCGAGCAATCGAGGCCGTTGAATAAGCAGATATTAAACCTTTGGATGATAAGGTGGTTGAAATGATTTTTTGAAGAGTAATATTATTTTAATAATAATATTATCTCTTAATATTAACTAGGATAGTTAAGACCTAATTTTTGATATATCCAGTTGGTTGTTTCGGAAAAGATATCTGATCTATCTTCAAAGGATTGCACGGAGACATTTGAATTGGCTTATCATATCAGACTCCAAGTGTATGCAGTCTCTTACGTGTTCTGTTTCTGATATAGGAGTGGGTGGTGCAGTTCAAATGGACCTTGAATTCATGGACAAGGTTGAAGCACGTGGTTTATTTTTCTTGGGATATGATGATGAATTTCATCAATTGTTTTTCAGAATTTAAGATGATGAAGGAATCATCATGCATGCATGTGGTCCTCGTGTGGGGAGATATACTTGATGGATTGGATTGGTGAAGTGATTGCATGGATATAAACTTGTTTATTTTATGGAAATAAACTTGTTTATTTGTGGTGATGTGATACCAAGCCTAAAAAGGGGGATAGGTCTTAACCTATGGCACGGAGCAGCTGCACTAGTTTGAGTTGCGGATGAACTCTACTTGATTATCTGACCGTGGAGAACAAGTATTTCAGTCCTATAAATACAAGATGCCGTGCAACATTTGAAAGCCCCCTGCAAATCAACACAAAATTGCCCTGCGCAAATTCTCACAACTTGTGATTTATCTTTTTCCTTTTTCGCTGACACATCTTCCGTTGGCATCAACAGCACTGTGGAAGCAACCGGTGATATCTTAAGTCGGCATAGATAGCTCTGTCATCGTAGAGTCAGTCGGTCTCGCAGTATCTTCCGTTGGCATCAATAGTACTGCGGCGAGAACGATTGATTACCTATCCAAGTCTCGGTCGAGAAGGGTTTTTAAATCCTTATTGGTCGAGGTCATCTCATCAGCTTTCTCGGCGAAGTGAGGTGTTACAGTTATTACATTCGACACGTTGAAAGCCGAATTTGATATTGAACTTCGTAAGAATAGTAACCTTGTCTTCAGGTTCGAGAGCCCAAGAGGCCGAGACGTGTTCCTTTCTCGGCCGCAATCGCAAGACGCAGAAGTCAGCGGCGCACTCAACGCAACATCAACGAATTTACTCCTCGGCCGAGCTCGGCCGACGAGTTGGCACGCCCCGCATTCACCGAAGGACGTAGTTAGCTTATAGAATACTCGGCCTGCGCGCCATGTAGGCTTTGTAGTTTCTAGGGTCAACAAAGTCTTAATAGTGAACGTGGTTCGGCCGTCTGAATGCTGAACTCTAAATCCCACTTGGGAGTATCTAATCATAAAATAACTCGGCGTGCAATGCGCTGAGCTCAATAAACTGTAACACCTTACTTCGCCGAGAAGGCTAATGAGATGACCTCAATCAATAAGGATTCGGAAATCCTTCTCGACCGAGACTTAGATAGGTAACCAACCGTCCTCGCCGCAGTGCTGTTGATGCCAACGGAAGATACTGCGATACCGGCTGATTCTACGATGACAGAGCTATCTATGCCGACTTAAGATATCACCGGTTGCTTTCACAGTGCTGTTGATGCCAACGGAAGATGTGTCAGCGAAAAGAGAAAATAAAAATCTCAAAGTTGTTGAGAGAATTTGCGCAGGGCAGTTGTGTGTTGAATTGGAGGTCCCTCGAATGATGCACATCCTCCTCTATTTATAGCATTGGATACTGTTGACCCTAGAAATTACAAAGCCTAAGTGGTGTGCAGGCCGAGTAATTAATAAGCTAACTACGTCCTTTGGTGATTTGCGGGGCGTGCCAACTCGTCGGCCGAGCTCGGCCGAGGAGTAAATTTGTTGATGTTGCGTTGGGTCGCGCTACTGACTTCTGCGTCTTGCGATTGCGGCCGAGAAAGGAACACGTCTCGGCCTCTTAGGTTCTCGAACCTGAAGACAAGGTTACTATTCTTACGAAGTTCAATATCAGATTCGGCTTTCAATGTGCCGAATGTAATAACTGTAACACCTCACTTCGCCGAGAAGGCTGATGAGATGACCTCGACCAATAAGGATTTAGAAACCCTTCTCGACCGAGACTTGGATAGGTAATCAATCGTTCTCGCCGCAGTGCTGTTGATGCCAACGGAAGATACTGCGAAACCGACTGACTCTACGGTGACAGAGCTATCTATGCCGACTTAAGATATCACCGGTTGCTTCCACAGTGCTGTTGATGCCAACGGAAGATGTGTCAGCGAAAAAGAAAATGAAAAAGATCTCAAGTTGTGAGAATTTACGCAGGGCAATTTTGTGTTGATTTGGAGGGGGTTCTTCCTGATGTACAGCATCCCCTATTTATAGTACTGAACCTTGAGTCCGAGTTTACATCATACTTGGACTAGGTTTCCCTCTCCGGATCACCTCGACCAGTCCTACATCTACTAGGACTATGAACCTAGTCCTTAGCTAAGCTGGATTAGTTTCCTGGATATCCGATCCCTCGAGACTCCCCATTGCACTAGGATTCGTCCTAACTGCCCTAGGTTTGGACTCCCACGGGTTGACCGATCCATGGTCCTTTTGCCGCTCGGCCTCCTGGGCCGAGAGTGATTCTACCCTCGGCCCAAACTATTATTTTGGGCCCAAACATTGCCCCCTCGCTTCTGAGGTCCTCGGCCTGAAACCTTCGGCCGAGTTTGGGCCTTGAAGAAGCGAATCTACCACTCAGGATCCTAATACCCGAGTTCCAAGGCGCATTTATTGAGCACGATCGCACGATCTTGATCCTGCTAAACCACTCGCCACGTGGCGTCCTCTAACATGGCCAATCCCTCATAATGACGTCTAAGGCGTGCGGCAGCCTGAACCGTCTTGCCATCATGACCACTATCTCAATCCGCGAGCCACTACCTCAGTCCGTGAGCCCACTTGTCATCGTGCGGGCGTCGAACCGTCTTTCGTCATTAATTTCGCCGTCACACGCAATCATGCGCCCCCAAAACCCTAACCTTTGGTCTTCTCAACCGCATTTCCCAAATGTTCATCATGATCAACAATTCCTTTGGTCGATTTTGCCCTTTATTTTGAATTTCGAACGATTGCTCTTCCCCCTATAACTCTATAAATACCGAACTTCCCTCATTTGTACCTTTACGCTCTCAAACTTCCTGAAATCCTCTGCCGTTGATTTCTAGTGCATTTCTCCTATTCCAAGTCTTCGTCTTTAAATCCCCAACCCAGACAACCTTTTTACTCTGTGCTTCTTTCTCACAATGGCGTCCTTCATCTCCAAGTTTTCCAGGGAATGTGACCAACATCAGAAGATTTTTGATCGGAGCTCGATCAAGACCATCCGGTTTGAAAACGACATGAGCACCCAGTACTAAATCCTGGGTCCTCTCTTCAAGGCTACAATACCGCCGACTATCATCGGCCTTCTACAGGAGCACTGCCTAACACCCTTGCTTCAAGGGTTTGAATGGTCGCGATGGGATGCGGCTAAACCCCAAGGCTCCTGGCCCTCGACGACCACATCCTGGGCAGCCTGGGTCGTTCGAATGGAACGACTCTTCGGCGAGCAATGGAAGGCCCTTGGCATCTACGACGCCATCCTCCTTTCGTCTATGGAAATCGTCCCCGACAAGGAGCTTCTCCAAGCCGCTCTGTGCTTCTGGTGCTCGGCCACCAACACAATGGTCCTTCCTCTGGGTCCCATTGGTCCTACCATCCTGGATATCACTGCCATTCTGGGGACTTCGGCGACCGGGGTCCCTGTCGACGCGACCCTCTCTGGGCATCCGTCGAATATCGACCTAAAAACGCTCTTCGACCGTCGGGCCTCCGAGACCTTGAACCGTGACGGTCATATCCCGTCGAAGGAAAATATTCAGAAGCTCCACAAGAACTTCTGTAATTACAACACCCTCTATCTCCACTTCGCCGGCCGAGGAGACGAGGACCTGCGAGAGGGAGAGCATGAAGCCTTCCTCTTCTACTGGTACAACAAATACATTTGTTGTACCAAGTCAAACAAGTGTTTGGTCGAGAACATGCCGGTAGCCGAAGCCCTGGTTAGTGGTCACGTCTTGGCACTGAGTTCCAACATTCTCGCCCAACTTTTCCGCTGCCTGGCCGAGGCAACCCTCCACAAGGTCGACCCACACCAGAATGGTCCTCTCTGGGTCTTCCAACTCTGGTTGCAGGTATACTTCGCCTCCCTTCGGCCGGCCATAGCTGAATTCTCACCAACAGAGGCGCTTGGGCCTCAACTGGCCTCTCGACCGACACCTCCCCATCAAGCCGAAGAGGTATTTCGGTACCTCTTCGCTCTCGACGACTTCTCCAACGACGAGTTCCTAATATGTCGTCGTCGAGACTATCCTTCCTCCATCAGGCTGCCTACCTCCCCATGGAGCGCGGAGGAAGACGCCGATCTTCGTCAGACCTGGGGGTCGTTTGTGCTTGCTCGCGACCTCCCTCTCGGCTGTGATGGGAAACGGTCAGGTTGGGAAGTATATCATCCGAACTTCCTTGCTCGACAGCTCGGCTACCTTCAGGGCTGCCCTATCCCCCTTCTCTCCTCCCGAACGGTCCTAAGCCGTGGACGCGAACCTCGTTCCTCTAAGAAGGAGTGTAGAACCGCCGTGAGGGAGTTCCAAGAGCGCTGCCAAAAATTCCGCCTTCGACCAGCCACCCCGGCAACCCATTGCAGCGACACCTTTGGTGAGTGGTGGGAGAAATACACCCATGAATTCTTTGGTGCGCCGGTTGAAGATGTGCTTAGCAGACTCTTCGGTGACCGGCCTAAGAAGGCCTCGGCCCCTCATCCTCAAGGTACCTGTTCCACTTTCCTCATTTCCATCAACCTTGCATATTGATTTGCCTTACTGAATTGTCTTTATCTTTTTAGGTAGTCGGCCTTTGAGGAAGACGGAGGCAGTTGTCGCTGCCACGGCCGGGAAAAAATCGGTCGTGGCCCAAAAGGACAAACCCGCTGGTAGGGCCGTGCTTATCAAACGGCCTAATCAAGAGGCCGAGCCGGCTGTCGAGCCTTCCCCGCCTGCTAAGCGGGTTAAACAAATGGCGAAGAAAGGTGCACGGGAGATCCACGTTATCTCCAGTCACACGACGACTCCCAGTGCTTCCCCTTCTCCCGCCGCCGGTCATTCTGGGGTCGAGAAACAGCCGGCTTTGGCCGCAGAGATGGCCCTAGCGCGGCCTGCCTCTGTGGCCGGCGCATCAATTGTCCCTCCCTCTATCGAGAAGGCACCTGTCTCACAACAGGCAGTTTCTACGACCGAGGGATCCTCTCCCAAGAATCCAAAGCCCTCGGTCCTCGTGTTGGAAGAGAGTGAGGGGAGCGACGAGGTCCCGCTGGCGCATCGTCCTCATACTCGTCGACAACCTCCTCCAGTATCCGAGATGGCGGTTCAAACCGGCCCCTCCTCGGCTAATCGTGGCAAGCGCACGGTCGAGGAACCGACCCCGGTGGCCGAACCTCTCGTTCCTTCTCAGGATCAGGAAGTCCCTGCCTCCTCTGAAGCAGCTGCGCCAGTCGGCCCATCGGCAGCCGACCGTGGCAAACGGCTGCTCGAGGAACCCGAGGCCACGGCGGAATCGCCGGTCCATCCTCAAGACCAAGGCTTCCACATTCCTCCACAGGAGGTTACCTCGGCTTTTGTAAGTACCTTCAATTGTCTCCTCCTGATTGCTTTTCTGCTTTAGAATTCTAAACAACGAAAATACTAAATGTCAGGTGCCTGTACATTCTTTTCACCGTCAATTCTATGCGCCGAAGGGCGTTATCTATATTTCCTGGCCGCCTCAGTGGCCATCAAACGTAGATAACCTCCATCGGCCGCGTGAAGTGAGAAGCAATCTGAGACACTGGGCTCGGCCATTGAGTTCTTTAGGTTCAAGCAACGATCCTGGGGACATGGCCGAGGTCTCCTCTCGGCAGGTTAAAAAAAAAAAAAACGACACCTTCTTGCTATTCTTGTCATGACTTCCTTTAAGCTTAACCTTGTCTATTCGTGCAGGCTTCATGGGAGGTTGAATTCAAAGCCCTCCTTTCCAGCACGACTGCAGAGTCCGGCCCTTCGGCCGCTCCGACTGAGGCTGCCGATCCAAGCGCCCTAACCCAGTTGCGAGAAGTCCTGTCGCTCTCATCATCGCAAGTACTTGAACGCAACGGTCTTGATCTGCTCGGCGTGTGTCTGAACGACCTTGGAGCCGATGGTCGCCTGAGTGGAGATGCCATTATTCGGGCATCGTCTGCCTTGGAGCGCGTTCGGGAGACATTCAGTATCTTCCAGACTGCTCTGAAGGCCGAACAAGACCTGCAAGCCGCCACGGCCGTTCAAGACACCCTCCGTCAGATGGCCGAACTCGACCGTCAGATGGCCGAACTAGCGAAACGCCGGTCGGCCACTACTTCTGAGCTTGCGAGGGACTTCGAGTCAGGTGGGAAGAATCGCCTAACTGAGTATGCAGCGGCCAAAAAACGGGTCGAGCGGCTGAAGCTGGACAAAAAGAATCGGCAAGCCGAAGTCATCATGGCCGACGTGCGGTGGTTGGAGTTGAAGGCTCTGCTCAGCACTCTTCTTCCCTCGTCTCCTTGAAAGTATTCGACCCACTCATTTTTGTAATACCTATCAATCTTAATGGAATGATTTTTTTTTCTACTTGGTACAACAAATTTTTTATTCACGCATTTCCCATGTGACCGGATAGTATTTCTTCAAGAACTTCCCATTAATCGGTAATTTGTGAACTACTCCAGTTTGGTCTTTAAGATGATACGCCCCTTTGCCGTATACTTTATGCACAATGAACGGCCCTTCCCAATTCGGCGACCACTTGCCGAACCTAGGATCTTTTAATCCTATGGGCAACACCGTTTGCCACACCAATTCACCCTCGCCGAACGTTTTCTGTCGCACCTTCTGATTATAGGCTCGCTCGGCAATCTGTTTTTGTGCCACCAGTAAGTTATAAGCGTCAAGTCGTGCCTCTTCCAAATCTTCCAGTCCCTGTCTCATGGACTGATTATATTCGGCGCTAAACAAACTACTTTGTTCAATTAATCGCAACGAATTTATGCTCAACTCGACTGGTAGCACCGCATCGTGTCCGTAAGTTAATGCGTATGGGGTTGTTGCAGTCGCCGATCGGGGCGACGTTCGGTATGCCCATAATGCCTCGTTCAACTTCAAATGCCACATGCCAGGCCTTTCTTTTATTATTTTTTCGAGGATGCCGATCAACACTTTATTACTTGCCTCGGCCTGCCCATTCGCCTGTGGATAATACGGTGTGGACTGTTCCAGCCGAATTTTCAAATTGGCCGTGTATTCTTTAAACCTTTCGGCTGTGAAGATTGTTCCATTGTCAGTTATGATCGTTTCTGGAACACCGAATCGGGTCACAATGTGTTCCTCTACGAAATTGCAAACTTCTTTAGATGTTAACTCGTCATATGATTTTGCTTCGACCCACTTAGTGAAGTAATCAGTTGCGACTATTATCCATGCATGCTTAGCAGCTCCGGAAGTCGGCATGATTTTGCCGATTACATCCATGGCCCATCCTCTAAACGGCCACGGCTTAATGACCGAATGTAGTGATTCGGCCGGGACCCTTTGTATAGGCCCATGGATTTGGCACTGCACGCATCCTCGTGCAAACTCGATACAATCTTTCAGTATTCTCGACCAAAAATAGCCGTGTCGTCGGAGTAGCCATCGCATTTTTCGTCCAGACTGGTGAGCCCCGCACACCCCTTCATGAACCTCTGCAATCGCCCGAGCACTCTCTTGGGGGCCGAGGCATAGCAATAACAAACCATCTTCGCCCTTTCGATACAACTCGTTCTGGTACGTGACATAGTTCGTGGCGTGAACCCGTGTCCTGCGACTATGTTTTCCGTTAGGATTGTCAAGGTACTGCATAATGGGCTTTCTCCAATCATCTGGTACTGCCTCGACCGTGCAAATTTCTATAGAGTCCTGCCGATCTAACAACGACGGCAGGGACATGACCTTGGTACGTATCACATTGTCTCGACGGAGGATTTGCTGATCAACCAAGGCCGGGTATAATTGTCGTAATATTGGTATTTCCCGGCCTAGCTTGCCCCCCAAGAGTTGTGCACCGGAGGCGATTTGAGCCAACTCGTCTGCATCGGTATTATGAACTCGAGAAACATGCTCGAATGTAATACCGTCAAAGGACTCGGCCAAATAGCTGGCGACCATGTGGTAAGGCGCCATAGTACAACTCATGCAGCGAAAAGACCCATTAATTTGGTTAATCACTAGTTCAGAATCCCCGAGGACGAGGACACGAGTGGCGCGTAGTTCAAGAAGGAGGTCCATACCAATGACCAGAGCCTCGTATTCGGCCTGGTTATTAGTGCAGTCGAAATCCAATTTGAGCGAAAAATACCAACGATCGTTGTGAGGAGATTGAATGACGATGCCTGCGCCGGCCAAGGACGAAGTACTGGAACCATCGAAATACATCGTCCAATAGTTGTCGCGGGTCACCACCATGCCGATTTCGACGTCAGCACTCCCGAAACCGTAAGGCGAAGGGTGCTGGGCAAGGAAATCGGCCAACGCCTGTCCTTTCACAGCTTTTTGCGGCACATATTGCAAACTGAACTCGGACAACGCCATCGTCCATTTCCCAATTCGGCCCTTCACAATTGGCCGGGTAAGCATGTACCGGAGAACGTCGGTCTGGGCAATGACTTGGGTGACCGTCGGGAGCATGTAATGCCGAAGCTTGGATGCAGCGAAGAACACGGCGAGACAAAGCTTCTCAACGGCGGAATAATTGATCTCCGGATGACTCAGATTACGGCTGAGGTAGAAGATAGCCTGTTCCCGTCCGGCATCGTTGTCTTGCGCAAGGAGGCAACCGATGGACTATTCGGCCGCCGAAATGTATAGCTTGAGAGGCTTGCCGCGCTGAGGAGGGACCAGCACATGTGGGTTTGTAAGAGAAACCTTGATCTGCGTAAACGCCGCTTGATGCTCCTCATTCCATACGAACTTATCTGAGTCCTTGAGTTTCAAAAGTGTGGAAAATGCTTTCATTTTACCTGCCGAATTAGCAATAAATCGACGTAAAAAATTGATGTGGCCGAGTAAGGACTGTAATTGTTTCTTCGTTGTTGGGGGTGGGGCAGTGATGATTGCGCGTGCCTTATTCTCATCGACTTCAATCCCACGATGATGTACGAGGAAACCAAGAAAATTCCCGGCCGATACACCGAAGGCACACTTGGCAGGATTCATCTTGAGGTTGTGCTGACGCATGCGGAGGAACGCCTGTCGGAGATCATCCAGATGTGTCTGTCGGCGTTTAGATTTGACGACAACATCGTCGATATAAACTTCGACGATGGTACCAATTAAATCATGAAAGATGGTGTTCATCGCCCGTTGGTACGTGACGCCGGCGTTCTTGAGGCCAAATGGCATGACAACCCATTCGTAAGTGCCGAGTGCCCCCGGGCAACGGAAAGCAGTTTTGTGCACATCGGCTTCGGCAATAAATATCTGGTTGTACCCGGCATGTCCATCCATAAAGGATAAGATCGCATGATTCGCCGCGGCATCGATTAACAGATCTGAAATCGGCATTGTATACTCATCTTTGGGCGTTGCCAGATTCAGATTTCGAAAATCGGTGCAGATGCGCAGTGCCCCACTTTTCTTTAATACAGAAACAATATTTGCCAACCATTCGACATATCGAGCTGTCCGGATGAATCCGGCTTTCAAAAGCCGAACTAGTTCGTCCTTGACACTGAGTTGTACTTCGATCGAGAATCGACGAGGTGGCTGACGGAAATGCTTGAATCCGGGCTTAATACGTAATTCATGCTCGACCAGAGCACGATCTAAGCCGGGCATTTCATGATAACTCCAAGCAAAACAATCTTTGAATTCCGTAAGCAAGGCCCGCAACTCATCCTTCATTTGCTGAGGAAGTAAAGCGCTAACAAACACAGGCCGTGGGTCACCGGCCGTCCCAACATTAATTTCTTCTAGGGGGTCCTTAACTTGGGGCCGATAATCCTCGAGCTCGGCCGGGGCGGCTCGAACTTGATCAAAAGATAGGGCAGGACCAGGATCCTTCGGCAAGGAATTCGACGAGGTTAACGCCTGAATTCGGTTGCCGAGATATAGTATACCAATGGGCCAGCAGTCGTTCCATCGTAGATGAAACCGCGGCCCTACGTTTGTCCTGGTCTGTGTCAGACATCAGACTCGGGGAGAAAATTGGCCAATCCGAGTCTCGCCGAATCCTGGTGGACAGTCTCGGCGCCAACCTCGATAGCTTTCTGAACCGAAATCCGAGTCGGCCATCCGTCTTCATTGAAGCCTTGCAATGTAATGTAGCCGACGTGGTCATCATAATACCGGGCTTGGATCATGTTAGCTTCGAAGGGTTGACTATCGGCCGGATGAACAGTGACCGATTTGCCGTCCCAAAAGATAAGCACTTGATACAACGAAGAAGGAATACAGCTGGTTTGATGGATCCAATCTCGGCCGAGCAGTGCATTATACTCGGTTTTGGAATCAACCACGAAAAAGGCGGTCATGTGGGTGCGACCAGCAATATTGACAGTTAACGGAAGTACCCTTGGTTTGGGATTTGTCGCCGACGAAACTACTCATTGTGATTCCTGACGGAATAAGCTCGTCATTCGAACGACGTAAGGCCTTCATGATGTTCAGAGGCATGATATTGACGGTAGCCCCACAGTCGACAAAAACTTTAGAAACTGGATACCCCTCAATGTGGGCCGTCACATACAATGGCTTTAAATGGTGAAGCTTGGCCGACGATGAACGAGGGAACAATTCGGCCAAGGCAGCCTTTAAACCATCATCTTTTGTTGCTGACTCTCCTTCAGCAACCGACACAAAATCAATATGGCCGGGTTCTTCGGCAACCACATCTCCATCGAGGAAATTTGGTTGAGCCGTGCGTGATTGAAAATCGGCAGGTAACACATGGACCATACTGATTTCCATATTCTCCAGGACTGATGGGCCCATTGGGTCGATACCCTCCTTGCTCGGTTGGTCGGCAACGACGGATTCCGTTGCTGTCAAAGTTGGACAACAAGACTCCTCTGTTTCCTCTGTGATGGCTTCATTCGGCGGTACTGCATCAGCGAGTCGTTAGTCCTGTGCGACCGCTTCAGGCAGGGTCGAAATTGACAGTGCTCTTGGGGCCAAAGCCTGAACCTGCTCTTGATAGTAGAGCCGGGCATCCCTGATGTCGAGATAAGCATCTAGACGTGCGACACGTGCAACTTCATCGGCCGTAAGGCCGAAGAGAGAAACAGCCGAAAATACCTCGAAGTGATATCGTAAATACTGAAGGTCCTCCATCGAGAAAGGGAGGTCAGCTGCATCGATATCGATGTACGGGTCAACTTCAAATCCAAGGACACGAGCTTCTCGGATATGCTGGAACCTTGCTTTCAATCCTGGATCTGAGGTCTTTTGGATGACTCGCTCGGCATCCGGACAAGTCATGACCAGATCAATAGTGTCCTGGCATGCCTTCGGCAAACCATACAGATCGTTGGCCGAATGCTTCTTATGAAATTCTCGCATATATTCCAAGGCCTCCCCAAGAAATGGTGGATGCAAATTTCGTCGAATTTTGATCAAAGGTTCTTGTATAGCTGGCGGTGCGAATTTGCTTTCGGCCTCTTGTTTGAAAAACTCGAGTCGTGCCTTCATCTCCCCTGGCCGAAGAAGAAGTTTGATCCGTTTATCAGCCTCTTCGAACGTATTTTCAACATCTCGGTCGACCAACCGTTTCCCTTGAACCAACTCTGTCATGATAGAGGGACTTGGTCGCTCATCATCGGGAGCAATTGTGTCCTTCGGTCGCCATTTAGGGACCGAAGTTTCATGGGCTGCCCGTCGGCGAGCCATGCAATCTATCCTTTGGTGCCTACGTTTCTGGGATTTGGACAGTGCCGTGTAAACTCCCCTCGAAGAATGATATGTATACCACCATTGATCTTTAGGTTCAGGAGGTTTGAAGGTTTTCTGGCTCCGCGATGATTCTGTGCTGCTAGAATTTCGTTTGTAGTAATCATCGTCATAGAACGAATCATCAAAATCGAGGCACCTCCGAACCGGGGGTATCTCTTCCATCCGTACTTTAGGACCAAGCCTGTCAAAAACCCCTTGATGTTGGCCTATCTTGGCAACATTCCGCCAGGTTGCGGCCACGGGTCGTTCCGTCCCAAGTGAAGGGGGCTTATCCTCTGACTCACTCTCGACCTTTGTTCTACATTTCCTGCACAAAACCGCCGTCCCGCTGTCTTCATTGGTGGTATAATCCATCATCGGTTTGACAACAGCGGGTCCCGTTAAAGCCGTAGGTGGTGCGTTTGAACGGAAATCGGCCATGAAGCGTGGCCGAGAATTCTGAGTCCGAAAACGTTGCGTCGTAACGACTTCGGCCTTCCCTTTCCCTTTGTCCTTAGGTAGGCATGCGTCGACCATATTCACGGTTGCCGTGGGGAACGGATCAGCGTCAATACCCATCTTCTTCTCGGGAAATTTCAGTTTACCATTATCAATCCAGCTTTGGACGTTGTCGCGAAATACGACACAATTGTTTGTCGTATGTTTGCTCGAATTGTGATATTTGCAATACATCTTTCCCTTAAGCTCTTCGGCCTTAGGAATGTTGTGACCAGGCCGAAGCTTGATAATTCTTGCGGACAACAGTTGGTCAAAAATTGCGTCAGCCTTGGTAATATCAAAAGTGTAAACCTTTGACGGTTTCAATGCTCCTTAGGTGGCCGAGCGACCTTTGACCTCTCTAGAATCAACCTGAGTCAACGCCTTGCAAACGTATGGCTTATCTATCACTATCTTGGCCGCATCCACACTAACGCATTCATCCTCGGTGGACGCATAGTTGACAGTAGGATTCTTGTAAAGCGTCCCCCGAGATGGCGTTTTCGAAACCTTCTCCTCGCGGAGCAAATAGTCATACTGTTCGACATGTTGGGCTAATTTGTACATGTCCCGAAAGTTTGCCCCCAAGAATTTCTTTTTATATTCGACGTCTAATCCGTTCAAAGCAAGCCTGACGAATTCTACTTCGGGTAAAGGTACTCGGCACCAATTCCTGGCTAACGAAGAAACCGACGTCTCCATTCCTGGCCGATAAAACTGCTCATGGAATTTCTCGACCAACTCTTCCCAGTTCTGGACGGAATTGGGGGGTAAATTAATGTACCAAGCGAATGCCGAGCCGATCAATGAGAAGTTGAACAGCCGTAACTTATGAAAGTCACTATTAACATCTCCGCATTGCTCGGTAAAACGAGCCACGTGTTCCAACGAAGATAAGGACGATTCACCGGTAAAGAGGCTAAAATCTGGAATCTTGAAGCCTTTAGGGTATCCAAACGTTTCCACGTAAGCCGGGTACGGATGGATAAACTTAGGAAACTTCGGCCCCTTTTTCATGGCCGAGTCAATCATCCGCTGGACTTCGGTCATATCAACAGGTGCTGCTTCACCCCTCTGGTCGGTTCCGTCTGACCTACTATTCGACCCTCCTCCTTTTTCCAAGTTGATTGGTTTGAGAAGGGCAGGAATAGGCTCGATCGGTACAATCGGTACCGGATTGTTTCCTGGAGGGCAATGCTGGAGAAGATCGGAAGGCCTGCTGCCACCGACTTTACTAAACAACATTTCGAGCAACCTGTTCTGTCGCTCAGCAGAACTGACTATCGCATCATGCAATTTGTCGATGCCTCGACTAAATGTCTGCTCGACTGACCGAGATTGCTCGTCCAGTCGCTTTCGGAGAAACGACCTCGTGGGTGGGTCAGATCCTTCACCACCATCCTCGTCGCAATCCTCTATTATCCCTTCATTGAGAACGCATGTGTTTCTGTTAGGGATTTCTAAACCACGGGGTTGGCCGCCGAGATTAACTTCTCTCTCTCGGCGAGTCGCGCTCGTGGACTCAGGTGTCGCAGCGCTAAGGGGGTTCTGCGCCTGTGGCACACTCTGTCCTATGCTCTGACTCGGCAAATCGGCTGTCGACTTTCCCATAGCTGTTTTCTTTTTTACCGATCGTGTTTCAATTGGCATGAACTTCGTAGTTTAGCACTGGGTCCCACTGGGCGTGCCAAAATGTTGACCCTAGAAATTACAAAGCCTACGTGGCGCGCAGGCCGAGTAATTAATAAGCTAACTACGTCATTTGGTGATTTGCAGGGCGTGCCAACTCGTCGGCCGAGCTCGGCCGAGAAGTAAATTTGTTGATGTTGCGTTGGGTCGCGCTACTGACTTCTGCGTCTTGCGATTGCGGCCGAGAAAGGAACACGTCTCGGCCTCTTAGGTTCTCGAACCTAAAAACAAGGTTACTATTCTTACGAAGTTCAATATCAGATTCGGCTTTCAATGTGCCGAATGTAATAACTGTAACACCTCACTTCGCCGAGAAGGCTGATGAGATGACCTCGACCAATAAGGATTTAGAAACCCTTCTCGACCGAGACTTGGATAGGTAATCAATCGTTCTCGCCGCAGTGCTGTTGATGCCAACGGAAGATACTGCGAAACCGACTGACTCTACGGTGACAGAGCTATCTATGCCGACTTAAGATATCACCGGTTGCTTCCACAGTGCTGTTGATGCCAACGGAAGATGTGTCAGCGAAAAAGAAAATGAAAAAGATCTCAAGTTGTGAGAATTTGCGCAGGGCAATTTTATGTTGATTTGGAGGGGGTTCTTCCTGATGTACAGCGTCCCCTATTTATAGTACTGAACCTTGAGTCCGAGTTTACATCCTACTTGGACTAGGTTTCCCTCTCCGGATCACCTCGACCAGTCCTACATCTACTAGGACTATGAACCTAGTCCTTAGCTAAGCTGGATTAGTTTCCTGGATATCCGATCCCGTCGAGACTCCCCATTGCACTAGGATTCATCCTAACCGCCCTAGGTTTGGACTCCCACGGGTTGACCGATCCATGGTCCTTTTGCCGCTCGGCCTCCTGGGCCGAGAGTGATTCTACCCTCGGCCCAAACTATTATTTTGGGCCCAAACAGATACCTTCAAGGTTAAGTTAAAACCCAACCCGGATTAAGATTCCTTCTCCTGATCAAACAACGACCCGACCAGTCCTACTTTCACCCTAATTGTGAACCTATTCCTTTATTGAGCCGGATTCACTTCCAGGTTATTGATCTTGCCGAGACTCCTCATTGCACCAAGATTCGACTCATCTTGCGGCATGGCATAATCGACTTGGATTTGGAAGCCCACGACCTATCCGGTCCAGAACTAACTGATCCCTGAGAACCGAATCCTGTCGTAAGGCCTTCTGGGCCGAGAATAATTCTATACTCGGCCCAAACTAATATTTTGGGCCCAAACACCTTATTGAAGATAAATACTTTCTTAGTGCCATTCACACTAAGTCTGACAATTTCTTATACGACTCGTTAACTCAACACGAAGCGACATGAAAATAACGAGATTCAATTCTACCTTTTACCGATTCGGGTTGTTATCGAGTAACCTGTTAATGTGTCAGCTTGTTATCAAGTCACATGTTAAAGACCCGATAAGATAGCGTCTAACATTAGACACGACATTTTATTGCATGACTTGTTAACTTGACAAGGAACGACACGACCTGTTAATAAATCGGGTCGTTATTGGGGCACCTCTTAAGAACTCGTTAAGATAATGGTTATGACATGAAAACGACACAAACATGACAACACATGACCAATTTGCCAAACCTAATTCACACACTCATTTTTACTCACCTTTCTTAATTTTTTTGTCATTGATCTTTCTTCAATTCATTGATTCAAATAGTGAAATTTTGAGAAAATGTGTGAGAAGTAAACTATGTGTGTCAATAGCATATTGTTACGTGGTATTATTTTATACCGATGAATTATCTTTCTATGCTTTTTATAAAAGCAGCAAACTCTTTTCACGATTTAAAGAGAAAAGAGTGTTCCACATCTTATTTATTTTAAATTTTCTAATAACAATAACAAGACATCAATCAACTTCATGAGGTTCCTTGTATCAAATGGTCCTTCGTTATTCGCTATTTCCTTATTTGGCCCACCTGTTGGTGACTTGATTTGCTTCTTTACGGGCATGATTTGGTTTGGAATGTGCAATATTCATCCTCTCCTCCCAAGCACCATCCGATTCACTTCACCCACTTTTTTTTTTTCTTTTTTTTTTTCGGCTTGCTTCATTTTTGAATTACTTTAGGGGACTTACGAGTTTTTACAGCGTGCCGTTTTCGATACTTTGACAAATTTAACCTTTATATATTTTGCATTTCTTCATTAAAAATGCTCTAAGATGTTAAATCACTTAGACGAAACCAAGTGAACATTAGAAGGTCGACATGTCAATTTAAAGACAAATATTGTTAGGTATACTAAATTTGTACATCAAATGATGCAGCATGCAGTGACGTGCCGATCCAAGATTCAAATCTCGGAAGTCCCTATAAAAAATTTAGAAGAAAAATTGAATTGAGCAACGCGAGATGAGCGGCTGAAGGCGACGGCCTGAGTGGTGATGGCACAAAAACAGGTGGTGGGGTTTGGCGTTAGGGTTGGGATTTGAAGTGTGCAAGTTGACAACCTCTGCCTGTACAAAGTATTTTTCTAAAAGGGTTGAAAGCTTTATATGTTTACATATAGTAAAAAGAGTTCTTTCTGATTTTTCTCTATTAGATTTAGGTTATTCAAATGAATAAAAATATCCACTTAGTGGGATTAATCCTTTTATATTTAATAGAGTAAATGAGTCCATGTGGTTTAAAGAACCCTAACATTGTGAAGAAAAAAATTATGGTGTATAATGTGCCACATTATGTGTGCACAAATTTGATACATGTAACATCACTCTAAAGAGAGAAAAATAAATGAGCTTTCAAATTCACATTTTCCAAGCTATAATAGAACTCTCTTTTACATTTTTCGATAATATATAAGTAAACTATTTGAATTTGGGTAATACTTAAATCCTCCTACGCAGGGGAAGCACATATTTTTCAATTGCGAATAACGTATCTTAACTGAATAAAATTGACAATTGAAACCATTCAATTATTTAATATTCATTTGAAGATCAGTCCTATAAAAAATTATTTGACTTGAAGATCGTTTAACCATTCAAATTCATCAAATAAATAAACAATTCATCATAAATATGTTACTTGGTATACATTTAAATCACTAAATTATCTTTTACAGAAGTGATTTTTGTATAGATGATCTTTAAATAAAAATTAAAAAAATTAAACGATTCTAATTGTAAAATCTGTACCGTCAAAGATACATCATTTATAAATATATGGGTTTATTCACAAATGAGAAAATACAAGCATTATCCTTAATTTGTATCTATCCATCGAATGAGCTTTTGACCCAAAAAAACAAATCCATCAAAACAGCTATATTATTTGTGAAATGTCTTGGACGAAATCAAAGTCACATGAGCTTTTTTTTTTTTTTTTTTTGTGCTAATATTTTTGTCGTCGGCCTCATCCAGATCGGTCTAGATATATTAAATAGACAGAGGATCATTTCGAGATTCCTTAAATTATTTATTGAATATTGTACTATTAATTTTTATTAAATATTATTTATATTTAATTTTAAATAAAAAAATTTACAATAATTCTTGAAGAAAGGATGGGGCGAGGATGTCGTTAAATAAAGCACTCCATGATTGAACTAAACAACACAGCTAGCTCAGACCATCTGTGTAGTCCAGAGAAAAATAATGGAAGATCTGAAGCCCACGTCAGCAAACTCATCCCCTCTAACACCCTTGGGCTTTCTGGAAAGAGCAGCCACCGTCTACGGCGACTGCCCGTCCGTTATATACGGAGACACCACCTACACTTGGACACAGACCCACCGTCGATGTCTCCGCGTGGCTTCCTCTATATCATCCCTTGGTATCAAGACAGGCAACGTGGTGTCCGTTCTCTCCCCAAACATCCCAGCCATGTACGAGCTCCACTTCGCCGTGCCCATGTCCGGCGCCATCCTCAACAACATCAACACCCGCCTGGACAGCCGCACCGTCTCCGTACTCCTGCGCCACAGCGAGTCAAAACTCGTCTTCGTCGACTACGAATTGCAATCCCTAATCCTCGAAGCCATCTCTCTCTTCCCACCAAACACCCCCTCCCCTCGACTCGTCCTCATCGCCGGAGATTCCGGCGCGCCGTCACGCGCAGCACCACTCGATGACTTCCTTTGCACGTACGAGGACCTCGTGGACAGGGGCGACGAGGGGTTCGAGTGGGTCTCGCCGTCGAACGAGTGGGTTCCGATGACGCTGAATTACACGTCGGGGACCACATCGTCTCCCAAGGGAGTCGTTCACTCCCACAGAGGGGTCTTCATCATCGCCGTCGATTCCCTGATCGACTGGGGTGTACCCAAACAGCCGGTGTACCTGTGGACCCTACCGATGTTCCACGCTAACGGGTGGAGCTACCCCTACGGAATGGCAGCCGTCGGTGGGACCAACATCTGCGTCCGTAAGTTCGACGCCCAAATAATCTATTCCATGATCAAACGATACCGAGTTACCCACATGTGCGGTGCGCCGGTGGTGCTGAACATGCTCACAAACGTCCCGTCCGGAACCGAAAAGCTCGAGTACCCGGTTCACATCCTGACAGCCGGAGCTCCGCCGCCGGCTCCGGTTCTGTTCCGGACCGAGTCCCTGGGTTTCGTGGTGAGTCACGGGTATGGGCTGACCGAAACGGCGGGGCTGGTGGTGTCGTGCGCGTGGAAGAGGAAGTGGAATTTGTTGCCGGCGACTGAGAGAGCAAGGCTGAAGTCGAGGCAGGGAGTGAGGACGGTCGGGCTGACCCGAATGGACGTGGTAAACCCGGACTCGGGACTCAGCGTAAAACGCGACGGCACGTCGCTCGGCGAAGTCGTTTTGAGAGGCGGGTGCGTGATGCTAGGGTATTTGAAAGACCAATCGGGAACAGCCAAGTGCATGAAAGACGGGTGGTTTTACACGGGTGACGTGGGCGTGATGCATCCCGACGGCTATCTGGAAATTAAGGACAGATCCAAGGACGTTATTATAAGCGGGGGCGAGAATCTGAGCAGTGTGGAGGTGGAGTCGGTGCTGTATACGAACCCGGCTGTCAACGAGGCGGCGGTGGTGGCGAGGCCGGACGAGTTTTGGGGGGAGACGCCGTGTGCATTCGTGAGCTTGAAGAGTGAGGTGAGGCCGAAGCCGACGGAGAAGGAGATCATTGAGTATTGCAGGAAGAAGCTGCCGAAATACATGGTGCCAAAAACGGTGGTGTTTACGGACGAGCTTCCCAAGACATCGACCGGGAAGATTCAGAAGTTTGTGCTGAGACAGATGGCGAAGGGTTTGGGTTCGTCGAGGCCTAGTCGAATGTAATTTTTATATTATTTAGTTAATTAATTAATTAATGCATGTGGAGTGATACATCATATATTGTTATATAAATGATGAGATATGTGTGTTAAAAAAATTAGTAACTTAAAAAATAAAATTTCCCACTATTTACATAAAACACGTGGTGAATCACTCGTATTTCTATCACAACTAAAAATTTCTCGATGAAAGATACACATATTGTATTACTCGTGTTTCGATTACAATAAAAAATTTCTTTAAGGAAGAGAGCTATGGCGTCTGATTTACGATGATCGTTGATTTCCATTCCAATAGGCTACTCATTCTCATGGTCATGGCGTCATTATGTCACCGTAACTCTATTTTTAAACAGTGTATAAAAAATAAAACGTGAAACAGTGATATTCCAATGATTTTAGTTTGGGAACTTTAACGAAAAACACCCGGTACTGTTCACTTTAACGAAAAACCACATTTTTACACTAAAAAGTCAATTCTGGTACTATTCACTTTACCCTTTATTTTGTCCTTATCATTAAAACTCAAAGTTTTCAAGCCCTTTTCATTAGTTTTCCTTTTTAGTTTTCCCACGAAAGGTGGGAGTAGAGGAGAAAGTGGGTAATCCAATCTGATCCAATTAAAATCAAATATAATATTAGGAAGAAAAAAAAAAGGAAAGCTGAATAGAGATGAGAATAAATTTATAAGCAATGTATTATTTACACACTATGTATTACTTTTCACACATTTATTATTAATTTTATTATTTGATATTTTTTAATTCATTTTATTCAATCATAAATTAAAATAATGTGTATCGAGAAGTGTGTTATCCATTCACTCATTTTATTATTAGAAAGCGAGAACCTAATTTTGAGGTCACAATGTTCACCAAAACTAATAGGACTAAAAAAATCTCTTAAACAAAAAGAATCAAAACTAACTGAAAATAATAAAAACAAATTCACAAGGGGTAATTTTAAAATGAATGTGATCCCTCTGTGCTAACAGAAAAGAATCGAATTAAAAATGATGACAATCGATAATATTAAGCCATAAGGTCTTCTTTCAGTGATCAAATCTTCTGTATTTAAAATGAGTGTGATCCCTCTGTGCCTCAAGTATTAGTGTGTTTATAAATTTAAATTTTCTTAATTTTACTGTCATAAACTTTAATATGTGTCAAACAATAATGGAAGTGACGCTAAAGAGATCACACCCATTTTGGATGCAGAAACTAAGCAACACCAAGTGTATGGCTCTTCGCCATCTCCTCCGATAATTTAACCGACAACACAACATCATCACTGAAGCATGAGAGCACGTGAAATGCAAAAGATCCAGCGAAATCCGACGCCGAAAAAGAATAAGAAATAATACCTTGTCATATACGGGAACGAAGAAGTAACCATTGGGAGCACATTGAGTGCTATCCTTCAACAACCCATCAACTGTCCGAAGCTCAACAAATCCCAAAATCAATTTGTTACTTGTTCGATATCCCGTATCTGGGTTTCGATTAGTGACGAAAATGCAGTGAAATTTCAGGCAGTAAGTCCAAAAATTGTTTTACCGTGATGTGAGAATAATCCAATTTAACATCGGTGGGCTTCCTGGCCTTGATCAGAGAAGAACTAGCCTGCAAGTTTACAGTGGAGATTGCCTACTCGATCAGGTAAAGGGGTAAAACCCATTAACTCTAACAGTGAAAAAGATGAAGTCTTTTACCTCGACGAAGCCGCCGCAGCCGTGGATTGAATCGGCGAAAGTGGTAGAGAGGTGGTCTTTGATGCCCATTTGGCCTCCCTCGTGTGTGTGTTTCGGAGTTGGGAGATTGGCGAGGGCCGAGAAGAAGATGTGTTTCTCTGAAAACAACGACGCAGATCTGACTTCCCTAGTTTATATGATCCATCACTTAAAACAAGAGAGAGAGAGGGAGAGAGAGTGAGCGGCTGATGAATCAGTCCGAGTTCTGACTGGAGTTTTTAGTCCAATGCCTCGTTTTTCTTGGACACATAAAGTGTTTTGTTTCAGCCGTTGAGATTGATCCAACGGTAATCAATTAAATTACTTCAGGTATCAAATAGGTAGCCGCTTGCTCGGGTACCCCTTTTCTCTCCTTTCTTTCTCCACTTTCTGCTGCAAAATCTCTCCCTCTCTCCCTCACCTGTTCTTCTTCTCTCAGTCTTCAGGTTGTCAGGTACTCTCTCTCTGCTTGCAGATTCCCATGGTAAAGTTTCATTCTTTATTTTTCAATATTTTCATTGAAATTAATTAACTTTAGGTTAAATAGTCAAAATAGCCCATGAGATTTGTATAATTAATAAAAATGGTCCATAAGATTGAAAATCAATAGAAATAGTCTTAGGATTGTCTACCATCCATGATTTTGATCATTCCGTTAAAAACTGTTTGTGTTAAAGGAAAAGAAATCACCCAATCTGTACAAAGTGGACAGCAGGAATGTAGCATGTGGATGCACATTCTGGACAGTTTGGACAGTTGCATGTGGATACCAAAATCCTTGTCAGCAAAGGTTTGCACATGGTGGATACACATCATGGGCGTGTCAGTTACATCATGGGCAGCAAGGATGCCCATTGGTTTTTATATTTAATTATTGCATGCGTGCTATCATTGTATGTACATATAATAGCTGTTTTCATTTGTACAAAAAGATGAAATAGTAGTATTCTTCAATTCCAAATTGATATGGTATCAGAGCAAGATTAATCCTTTGCTCTGCTCTGCCTTCACTCTTCCGCTACTATACTGTGCACGGGGACACTTGCTACTGCACAACCATTGCACTGCAAGCTGCACACTCACTGCCTTGCTGTCGCACAGCTACTACACAG
This sequence comes from Malus domestica, assembly GCF_042453785.1. NCBI lineage: Eukaryota > Viridiplantae > Streptophyta > Magnoliopsida > Rosales > Rosaceae > Malus > Malus domestica. Next base: position 33,608,513 of record NC_091677.1, read on the forward strand.
CCATCGTCGCTGCATTACCTGCTAAGCATTCATTACGTCACTGCTCCGCCGACTCAGCTTCACTCAAACCAGTGCCACCGAAGCAGAAAATAAAGGAGGAAGCAGGCAGCAACCAAATCAGCCTTACAAGATGGATACAAGCCAAAAGCATCCAATCCATTTTTCTATTCACGTTCTCGTCTCCGATGGAGATAATCATTCTACTTGGCGTAGATCACTTTCTAATACCCAATATCAAGAAATTACATTCATCATGAACAACAAGAGAACTGGGCAGCCAACTGCTCAAACTGGTTATGGAAGCCAACCATCGGCTCAGCCCGCATATGGCACTGCATATGGAGCACCTCCAGCACGACAGACTCTTGCAAATCCTGCAGTTTATGGACAAACTGCTCAGTCACCTAGCACTCCAGAAGGCTATGGTCAGCGAGCACCTCAATCGCAAACTGCCAACAATCCAACATTCACAACCAAGGAATACAGTCAACTCATGGCTCTCCTTTACAATAAGAACGGTAAAGATCAACCACTTGCAAATGCAACAGGTATTTTCTCACCTAAATGCAACATAGCATAAACAGATCCACCCTCGAGTATATATTGGATTGTTGATAGCGGAGCAACCGACCATATATCGCATTTGTCACCAACACAAAGCATCATTGATGCTCATCATGAGTACGTTGGCTTACCAAATGGGGAGCAAGCAGAAATCAAACATATTGGTTCCATGAGATTGTCACAAGATCTCTCTCTTGATAAAGTTCTTCATGTACCAAAGTTTCGTGTTAATTTATTGTCTGTTAGTAAATTGACAAGAGCTTTGCATTGTAAAGTGACGTTCTATCCCAATTTTTGTGTTGTGCAGGACATGGACACGAAGAGGGTGATTGGCCTGGGCAAGCATTTTGATGGGCTCTACTATCTTACACCAAGACAAAACCCTTACCTTGTCCACCACATCCATCTTACCACTAGTCTATGGCATCAGCGTCTTGGACACCCATCGGCCGCACCTTTACTTTCATTAGCCAAAAATCATGCTGAAATAATTTTTGATTCCACACACATTTGTGAAGTTTGCCCTTTAGCAAAGCAAACCCGTCTACCATTTCATAACAGTGAAATCAAATCTTTCGCACCATTTGACCTGATTCATTGTGACATTTGGGGGCCTCACAGAAATCAAACACACACTGGGGCACGATATTTTCTTACTATTGTGGATGATTTCACTCGTTTTACTTGGGTACATCTTATGAATTTCAAATCCGACACACAAACAATATTGAAATCCTTTTTCTCTTGGGTCAAAACACAATTTCAACATGGCATTAAAGCTCTCCGTGCGGATAATGGTAGTGAGTTCCTTTCCATACGTTCCTACCTAGAATCATGTGGCACATTTTTTCAACATTCTTGCCCTTACACACCATAACAAAACGGGGTGGTCGAACGTAAACATAGGCACCTTTTGAATGTTGGTCGTGCTCTTCGGTTTCAAGCCAACTTACCTTTACAATTTTGGGGAGAAAGTATTCAGACTGCTTGTTATCTCATCAATCGTCTACCTACACCCTTGCTCTCCCATAAGTCACCATACGAACTTTTGCATAACACACCACCAACTTATACCCACCTACGTGTTTTTGGATGCCTCAGCTATGTCACCAATATGACACCCACCCATAAGTTTGATGTCCGTGCTCGTCGTTGTGTTTTCCTTGGTTATCCTCTTGGCCAAAAGGGTTATAAGGTATATGATCTAGCCACACGAAATTTTTTTACCTCACGAGATGTAATCTTCCATGAGCACATCTTCCCTTACACCTCTTCATCACCTATAGACCAAACCGACTCATATGTTGCTCCCATTATTCATCCAACACAAGACATCGACTCCTCACCAAGCCTACTTCAAACGGTGCTTGATTCACCATATGAACCTGTCACCATTGACACCATAGCACCTACCATCATCAACACCCCACATGAATCTGCCACCATGACATCTCCTTCAAGCCTTCCAATGGTACCTGCCACCATCGACATGCCACAAGAACTTGTCACTACCTGTTCTTCCTCTTCTCCGCCACCTGCACCACCAACTCCTCACCCAATCTCACTCCGTCACTCCACCCGTCCCACCAAACCACCTGCTCACTTCAAAGATTATGTGGCTCATCACTCCACCTTGCTCACGTCCTCAGAGGCCCTCTCTCAGTCCATGTCCAGCACGCGCTACCCACTGCATCGGTATGTTTCCTATTCCTGCTTATCTCTTGGGTATCAACGCTTTGTTTCTCATATTTCACACTTGGTGGAGCCAAATACCTACGAGCAGGCTTGCCAAAATCCTCACTGGGTTGCAGCGATGCAGGCCGAACTCACAGCCCTAGAAGAAAATAATACCTGGAATTTTGTTCCTCTTCCGCCCGGCCAAAAATCCATTGGCTGCAAATGGGTTTTCAAACTAAAGTACCAATCTGATGGCACTCTTGAACGCTACAAAGCACGTCTCGTTGCCAAAGGTTTCACCCAACGTGAAGGTATCGACTACAAGGAGACTTTTGCACCAGTAGCCAAACTCATCACTGTGCGTTGCCTCTTGACTGTGGCTGCTGTTCGCAATTGGCCCTTACATCAAATGGATGTCCAAAATGCATTTTTGCATGGCGAACTTCATGAGGCGGTGTACATGTTGCCGCCTCCGGGTTGTCGTCGACAGGGGGAGAATGTCGTATGTCGACTCCACAAATCTCTATATGGTCTTAAACAAGCATCCAGAAGTTGGTTTCGAGAATTCTCTAAAGCAATATGTACCATTGGTTTCTGCCAATCCAAGGCAGATTATTCTCTGTTCACTCAAGTCAAAGGTACTTCATTCACTATTGTATTATTATACGTTGACGACATGGTGATTACAGGCAACAATGAGGCAGAAATCAAGAACCTAAAGGCCTTCCTCAGCAGTCAATTTCGAATTAAAGATCTTGGACCTCTGAAATATTTCCTTGGAGTTGAGGTCGCACGATCGAAAGCTGGAGTCACAATCTGTCAACGAAAATATACATTGGACATATTGGAGGAGGCTGGCCTTCTTGGCGCCAAACCCACGAAGGTCCCAATGGAGGCCGATTTAGTCCTAATTCCCGCAGGTAGCACTTCACTACATGAACCTGCGAGGTATAGGCGCTTGGTTGGAAAATTAATTTATTTGACCATCACAAGACCAGAGATAGCATACACTGTCAACACGTTAAGTCAGTTCATGCAAGATCCACAACGACATCATCTCGATGCAGTGTATCGACTTCTTCGATACCTCAAAGGAGCCTCTGGACAAGGCTTGATGTTCTCTTCCCAAAGTGAATTGAATTTAATTGGTTACTGTGATGTAGATTGGGCACGTTGCCCAATTACCCGTCGATCAGTTACTGGTTATTGTATCTTCCTTGGAAAGTCATTGGCGTCCTGGAAAAGCAAGAAGCAAGTTACAGTAGCCCGTTCCTCAGCTGAAGCGGAGTATCGATCTATGGCTACAGCTACTTGTGAATTGAGTTGGCTGCGATATTTATTGGTAGATTTACGTGTTGAGCATCCCCAACCGGCAAGGTTATTTTGTGACAACCAAGCGGCTTTACACATAGCTGCAAACCCTGTGTATCACGAACGCACAAAGCATATTGAGATCGATTGCCACACTGTTCGTGAGAGGATCGAAAAGGGAGAAATTAAAACTTCTTATGTCAGAACAGGAGAACAAGTCGCAGACTTGTTTACCAAGCCACTTCGCGCTCCTATTTTTCATACACATCTAGGCAAGTTGGGCGTCATTGACATTCACGCTCCAACTTGAGGGGGAGTGTTAAAGGAAAAGAAATCACCCAATCTGTACAAAGTGGACAGCAGGAATGTAGCATGTGGATGCACATTCTGGACAGTTTGGACAGTTGCATGTGGATACCAAAATCCTTGTCAGCAAAGGTTTGCACATGGTGGATACACATCATGGGCGTGTCAGTTACATCATGGGCAGCAAGGATGCCCATTGGTTTTTATATTTAATTATTGCATGCGTGCTATCATTGTATGTACATATAATAGCTGTTTTCATTTGTACAAAAAGATGAAATAGTAGTATTCTTCAATTCCAAATTGATAGTTTGGGCAATTTTTAAATCTTCGTAACTCAGTCATTTCTTAATCAAATATGTATAATCTTGTTTTACACTTTCCTATCTTCATTTTGATATATTATAGGTGAAATTTGGTTAATAAACGATTGAGTTACAAAACTTTGAAAATTTCCCAAAGAGTTTTTAACGGAAAGATCAAAATCATCGACAATGAACAATCTCAGGGACCGTTTCTATTGATTTTCAATATCAAAGACCATTTCTATTGATTATGCAAATCTCAAGGACCATTTTGGCTATTTAGCCTTAACCTTATTCTTGCTGCTCGCTCTCGTTGGTGATATATAGTTTTGTGACGTCTACCTCTAGATAACCAGAAGCTGAAACGCAAATCCAAAGCCATTCAGTTCCGATAATTTCGCAATCTCACATAATTTTCGGGTCAGTTCGCTCTGCACTGCATTGCATCCTTGTTCTTATTTTGCTTCTGTTTCTGTTTTTAAACTAATTATTAGTATGAATTAGTGAGCATATCTGGTGATTTTCGATACACAAAACGCAACTGGTGGTTGATGCGAGGAGTTTCTTTTGTTAAATTCCTGCAGTGGTAGTGCCAAGTAATTGATTTTGTTGCTCACATTGCATTCTAGGGGTGGGCGCGGTGCGGTTCGGTGCGGTTTGGAGTGAAACCACAACCGAAACCGAAACTTTTTGCGGTGCGGTACGGTGCGGTTTTGAAGCCAAAACCGAAATGAAACCAAACCGTTTGGTTTGGTTTGGTTCGGTTCGGTGCGGTTTCAAACGGTTTCGGTTTGGTTTTTGAGAAAAAAATGTACAATTTAAAATATACACATATTTATGCATAAGACGGTTTTATTTTCCTTGTATATTAATTAATGAATATGCAGCAAAATTGCACCAAAAACAAGCAACAACAATGCAGCAAAAAACAGCTCCAAAACTGCCAAAAAAATGCAGCCAAACTGCATAAAAAACACAGAAAATAGCAGCAAGACAACACCAAAAACTTCACCAAACCTGCAGCAAAAAACTGCAGAAAATAGCTCCCTCAGCTTTCACATGTACTCTTATGAAATATTCTTAGAAATGATTTTATGACTCGAAAAATGAAACCCTTTCAACAACGACAAGAACAAACATTCCGATACCTGCAATGTACCCCCTCCGCCAGTACTATCACAGTCATCAGACACACTGACAACAGTCCATGGATCAGATGCATTCCAATGAAAATCAACAACCTTGTCCCTGTATACAGTTATAAAGTTAAGCAAACCATGAACAACAAACTACAAGGAAAATTTAAGAAAAGAAAGTGCCCGACAATTCAACCAAATGATACAATAAGGGATCATATTTCCCATGAGTAAACTTCAAGAACTGTTTACCAGGTAATTTTTAACATGTGTAAACTTCAAACAACTTTAAAAGACCTAGAAGCGTATAAGCAATAAGGTACTTGATAAATAAAGGCTCTAAAGCACTACCGTGTCCAGTGCAAAACTTCCGATCAACATTTGATGCAAAGATTAACCTCAATATTCCAGTGATGGATATATAGACACAAACAGCATCATGTTCAGTTTACTGACCACAAGAACATATTTAAAAAGTACTATATAGTGGCATGGGCACAATTATAGACTCAGGCGCCCATACAAGAGACACCAGGAAAGATAGAAATCCAAGAGTGGGACGTAAAACAATTTCCGAAAACCAGAAAGTTGAAAATCAAGGGTGAAAAGATCCTCTACCAGACATCAAAAGTTTGAAAAGGAATCGTAAAGTATGTTTAAATAATGTTAGTAAAAGAGAGCCTCGAACCTGTGCCCAGCATGCTGGAAAAACAGGCCAGGTGGAGAAGTTGGGCCTTTTGGAGTTCGCTCCTTACCGACCTGCAGCGTATTATGTTTTCATAAGTTATAACAACTTCCATCTGATTGAAGTTATGGGAAGAGGAATAGAAAAGCCGAAACTCCATTTATTTGGAAACACTTCGTTTGTTATGTCAAAAAATAGATCAAGAAAAAATTTGAAAATTACTAGATTAACACAAAATAAAACCACGGTACATTATGAAGGCCAATATACCTTCTCATAATCCCAAATGTTTAAAAGACCATCCTCTGCAGAACTTCCAAAGACAGACGATTTGTCTGGACACCACTGAAAACACAAATGCAACCAACAGGCAGTCACCGATCACTTCCACCGCTTCCAGAGATGCAAGCAGGCAGTCGCTCGCAGAGGCAGACGCAGAGATGCAGATTGCAGAGATGGAAGCAGAAGCAGCTTGGTGACCAAAAGGCAAGGTAGAGGCGGAGATGCAAGGAGGCGGCGCAGAAGCAGTCAGACACAGACTAGTCAGGACTCACTCAGGAGTCGAAGTGCAAACCCAAAACCGCAAAACCAAATCTATAAAACTAATTAAAAATTAAAAAGTTTAAAATATAACATTTATTTATTATATGGTGCGGTTTCGGTTTCGGTGCGGTTTTGAAAACCCAAAACCGAAACCAAACCGTTTTGTGTGCCGCGGTTCGGTTTTGAAACCGAAACCGTTTCAAAACCGCAAAACCAAACCGTTTGGTGCAGTTTGATTCGATTCGTGTTTCGGTTTCGGTTTTCAGTTTCAAGTGCCCACCCCTATTGCATTCAGAATTTCTTATCTTATAGTTTTCTTTGTTTCAATCTTTATATATTTATCTTTGTGTCTTCACATATTGGTTTTCAAAAGTAAAGTTGAAGTTGTTGTATCATTGATGTTAGTTAGACTGAATTTCGTATCCCATGTCTTCTATTGTTTCCAACTTTATATTTAATTGGAATTGGAACCACAATTGCGATTGCTAAGCTTTGAAGAATCTTACAAATTGTTTTTGGACATTTTAGAGTAATAGACTAGTACTGCGAATAGAGACCAATGATGTCCGAAGAGTGAAGAGGCGATATAATTTTGTGTGGCGGACTTGTATAATATTGTTATTCATCTGAGGGGTTTAATTGTGTCTAATGGCTACCGATGGTTTCAGATGGCAACAGGTTTCATCAGCTTCACCTCGAAAAATCAATGTCCAAAAGTTTGCAAAATCACGGGGTTCAGAGCTTGAGACGCTCCATTCAATTGTATCTAACAGAATGAACAATGATTTCCAGTTTCGGAGAAGCAAGAGAAGAAGAACCACTGCTTACGACAATCAAGCCGCCATAAAAAGATGTAGAAAGAAGTGAAAACTTGATCAGAGTAATGCTTTGATGTTGCCTACAGAAAGATGACAAGAAGAATGTTCCTCATCACATTCGTAGGAGAGCTGAGCTTAAAATGAACCTTGAAAAGGATTTCAGCACATCAGGGGATGGTACAAGGAGGCTTAGAACACATGTTTGGCATGCGAAGCGGTTCACAATGACAAAGCTTTGGGGTTACAACCTTCCCTTGGGTTTGCAGGGCAGGTAAAACACATTATTAATTTAACAGTGCTATTCCTTACTTTTCACGTATTATTTGTTATGTTTCGATATATACTAATTTGTTTGTTATCTAATTTATAAAATAAAATAAAATGTAGAGGAAGAGGGTCCAGAGCTGTCTTGAAGTGGTGCAAGGATGGAATGCTTGTTCATAATGCAAGCTATCATGCAGCTATCCAATTGGAGGGTCCAGAGGCAAGCATTTACTTTACTTCCCATCTTATGAATCCATTGCTAGGAAATTGTATACCCTTTAATTTATTTTTCTTCAAAAGGTAAAGTGTTGTACTATGTTCTTTTCTGCTACTAAATTATGATGTTACGACATTTTTCATATGCATCCAGGATTCGTTACTATCAGTGTTAGGCATGGTAATGGTGCCTCCCCTGTCAACTCGTTTTGAAAATGTTTCCCGTTCTATTATTTCTGGTCTCATATATGATAATGCTATGGTAAGTTATCCTACTGCACTTTTCTTTTACTGACTATATGACCCATTTTCTGTAGCTTCATCATTTGGGAGAACCTCTTTCAAAACCAATTGCTTCTGTGAACTATATGTGATGGCCTTTTGGCCAACCAAATAGAGATAATGATGCCGCTGCCCGTGAAGGCAATGAATGTAATGGACCAGAGGGTACAAAACAATCTTCTATTGATCGTCAGCTTTGGGTGTGGATACTATTGACTAGTATAAAAAGGGTAGTATGGTCCAAAGGATTAAAATGGTGCTGATGTGGAAAACGGTTAAGAACGGCAGTTAGTTAGTTAGAGCTGCTAACATCAAAAGCTTATACACAGAAAATCTATTTCCTTTGTTTTCCCTCTACAATTCTCTTTCTCTCTGTCTCCAAGTTTTTCTGGTTTTCTTTGATTTTCTGTGCACTGTTATCATGGTATCAGAGCCGGCTGATTCTCGGGCTCAATTCCGCTGTGCGACTCCTTGCGATCGGTTGAAGTTTGATGGTGGTTTTTCTGCTCAAAGGTCCAGATTTCCATTCATATTAGGTTCTTTCTTTTTGATTCCACAGTGCACACCATCTATTTGCGTTATGTTCTAGTCGAAAAATGTCTGCTATTTTTCTGAAAGTTTGAAAGCCAATGGCCATTGTTAGATGATTGAAAAGGCCAATAGCCATTGTTGAGCTCATCTCATCTGAGGTCGATAGCCATTATTTGATCAAGATTTGGTGAATTTTGACAAAGGCCGATAGCCAAAAGATAAGAAAGGTAGTATATTTGATGTTCAAGAACAAGTCTTGTTTGTCTGTGGTATAATTTTCTGTATCAATATTATCTGTATTTTGGTTCTAATGGCGGAATCTAGTGTCAAGATTGAAGGATTGCTTGGTACGCTCATTGTGAAGCTTGAGGATGATAATTTCGTCAAATGGAGTTTTCAGTTTCATTCTGTTCTTCGGGGTTATGACCTTTTCGATCATTTCACGGGAGAAGCTCCATGTCCTCCGAGATTTGTTATTGATACAAAGACAGGGGTTACTAAAGAAGTCACTATGGCGTATAAAGATTGGGTGAAGAGAGATCTAGCATTGCTTAGTCTTCTTATTGCTACATTATCTGATGATGTTATGGAGCACATTATTGGTTTTAAGACTTCATATGAGGCCTGGACTTGTTTACAAGAACGTTTTCATCTGTCTCCATGATCAGAATTAATCAATTGAAGAGTGAATTTCACACTATTAAAAAAGGTGCAAAGTCAGTGGATAGATTTTTGTTACAAGTTAAAGCAATTAAAGATCAACTAGTGTCTGCTGGAGAAAGGATAACTGAGAATGATTTTCTTATAGCTGTGCTATCTGGATTACCCCCTGAGTTTGAAATGATAAGGACTGTTATATTGGCTCAGGATTCTCCTATATCTTATAAAGATTTGAGGGCTCAACTTCTTGGTGCATAGGCTAGCATTGGGTCAAGAATGAAATCTTTAAGCACATCCATGGTTGCAATGTATGTTCAAGGAGAAGGATTTGGTTCCAATGAGTTCCAAGGTGGTCATAACAGTTTCGAAGCTGGTGAAAGTTCAAATTCTCAGAGGTATCAAGGGGGATATGATGAAGAACAGTCTGGTTTTCATGGAGGTTCTGGTTTTATGGGGAATGGCAACAAATCTGTACAGAAGAGCAACTTTTCTGGGGGAAATAGAAAATATAATGGCAATGTCAATTACAATAATGGTTCAAGAAATGGAAATCAATTTGGTCACAGAGGTAAAAACAGAGGTTTTAATGGCAGTTTCTCTGGCAATGGCAGAAGTTTTCAGTCACAGAATGGAAGTAATTTTTGTGGTAGTGGTTTTCAGAAGAACAATGCTTGGAATGACAATACAACTTATAGATTTGGTATCTCACCTGAGTGTCAAATATGTTCTAGGAGATGACACACTGCAGCTAATTACTATCATAGAACTGACATTGGTAATACAGGTTTCATTGTTTGCCAGATTTGTGGGAAAAGAGGACATATTGCACTGTGTTGATGCACAAAATCCGGAGGATCTGGGACCAACGTAAATCCGACCGTGAATCACACAAACGCTAAAGAACATAAAGATGTATCGTGGTTCACCACAATATTTGAGCTACGTCTACACTGTTGTTAATTATGTATGTACGTATGGATTACAATAGATCGGCAAGGGAGCTCTCTGTGGATGCAGCCCTTGCCATTTTGCTCTCTATTTGGCTAAGAGGGTATTGAGGGTTAAGTCTGAGACTCTTTGGAGCTTCTGGATGTGAGACTTTGAATCTTCATCCCTTTCATGAGGGTGAGGGATTTTATAAAATAAGGGCTCTCTCCCCTTTTACATTTGTCATGGGCTTAGGGATGAGACAAAAAAACGAGGCCCAATATATGGTACCAACACACTGGAATGTTATCATCAAAATAATTTTGCGTATCAGGGTAATCCACCACCTCCATCACTGACTGCAATGACTGCATAAGCTAATATTGGACAGAATGCACCATAGAATAATGGACATGGGATTTCAAATAGAGATACTTGGATCCTAGACATTGGTGCTACACGCCATATGACTCCTAATGTCAATGCTCTTTCTCAAGTTAATCCTTACACTGGAGACGAGAAAATAACAATTGGAAATGATGAAGGTTTGGCAGTCACGAATATTGGCTCTTCAACAATTATGACTCCTAATAATGCTTTAATTTTGCATAATGTCTTGCATGTGCCTCAAATAACTGTCAATTTCTTTCTGTTAAGAAATTATGCAAAGATAATGGCTGCTGGTTTATTTGTGATGATGTGGATTTCTTTATATAGGACAAGGCCACAAAGGTGATTTTGTACAAAGGAAGGAGTGATGATAGGGAACTTTTCAAGATTCCAGTGAGTGTGTTTGATAATTCATTTGCTACAAGGTTGAGTAGATGTGCTACATTATTGGGACAGAAAGTAAGGACAAAAATTTGGCATCAAAGGCTAGGACATCCATCTGAGGAGGTTTTGGCTACAGTGTTGAAGGCTGCTGATATTACTACTAGAAAAGATTCTTGCCCAACTATGTGTTCTTCTTGTGTAAAAGAAAAAATGTGTAGACCAGTATTTCCAATTAGACAAGATAGAGCTAAGTGTATGTTTGAGAAAGTTCATTCAGATGTATGGGGACCATCTCCAATACAATCTGTAGAATGGTACTAGTACTACATAACCTTTGTAGATGAATTTTCCAGATTTATGAGGATATTTCCTATGATCAATAAATTAGAAGCTTGTTCAATTTTTGTGAAGTTCACTGCTTTTGTGCTTAATCAGTTTCATGCTTCAATTAAATGCTTTCCATCTGATGGAGGAGGTGAGTATATGAGTAAAGGGTTTAAGGAGTTTTGGGCAAGCAAGGGTATTTCATACATGGTTTCATGTCCATACATTCCTCAACATAATGGTATTGATGAAAGGAAACATCGTCATATGGTGGAAACTGCTATCACTTTACTGACAGAAGCAAATTTACCACAAATATTTTGGTATCATGCTTGTTCTCATGCAATCTTATTAATTAACAGAATGCCATCTAAGAACTTGGAATTTAAGTCTCCATATCAGCTTTTGTTTGGGAAAATTCCAGAAATTCATAACTTTAAGGTATTTGGGACTGCCATTTATCCCTTAATGAGACCATATACTGTTAACAAGCTTCAAGCTAGATCTTCATTGTGTGTTTTTCTTGGTTATGCCTTGGGGTACGAAGGAGCAATATGCTATAATTTGAACAATAGAAGGGTAATCTTGTCAAGACATGTAATACTGTTGACCCTAAAAACTACCAAGTCTACGTGGTGCGCATGCCGAGTAATATATAAGCTAACTACATCCTTCGGTGAATGCGGGGCGTGCCAACTCGTCGGCTGAGCTCGGCCGAGGAGTAAATTTTGTTGATGTTGCGTTGGGTGCGCGGCTGACTTCTGCGTCTTGCGATTGCGGCCGAGAACGTCTCGGCCTCTTGGGCTCTCGAACCTGAAGACAAGGTTACTATTCTTACGAAGTTCAATATCAAATTCGGCTTTCAATGTGCCGAATGTAATAACTGTAACACCTCACTTTGCCGAGAAGGCTGATGAGGTGACCTCGACCAATAAGGATTCAGAAATCCTTCTCGACCGAGACTTGGATAGGTAATCAACCGTCCTCGCCGCAGTACTGTTGATGCCAACGGAAGATGCTGCGAGACCGGCTGATTCTACGGTGACAGAGCTATCTATGCCGACTTAAGATATCACTGGTTGCTTTCATAGTACTGTTGATGCCAACGGAAGATGTGTCAGCGAAAAGAGAAAATAAAAAAATCTCAAAGTTGTTGAGAGAGTTTGCGCAGGGCAGTTTTGTGTGTTGAATTGGAGGTCCCCTTTGTGTTCCACGACCCCTTGTATTTATAGTGGCTGCATATCTGCTCACAACCTGATTCTCGAGTAGTCTTATTTCAAATTCCCATGTATCTAACGTGACTTGGATAGCCTTCTGTAAACAACCACCAATTATATATATATATATATAGCCTTTCACACGGCATCAGGCTAACCTTCTGCCACTTCCATCTAGGCTTATCACATCACATTCCTAATCCACCTAGGCTTCTCTCTCATCACCAAAACTCCATCAGTAGCCTTTATCTAACCAACAATTAATTTGCACACAAATGGCTGCTTAACCAGATAAGAGTCCCAAAGCTTGAGATATAGTTTGCATCCCATTTATCTTATATAAAAATAATTCTTTACTAAAAGATAATTATTATGATAAAACCATAATAATATCTTTTAATAATAAAATTATCTTCACCTTCTCATCCATCGGTCTGACACTACGCTCAACCAACGGCCTTGATTGCACGGGCCGATGGTGTAAATTTAGGTCCAAACATTGCCCCCCAGTTTCCTTGAGCTTCGGCTTGTAAGCCGAATGATCATGGAAATTATTCGTCAACGCATATCAAAATCTTTCTCAACTTCGGCTAGATGGCTTTGAAACTCACAACTTCGCCGAATGATTAAGAAAAATATAGTGCCAAGAACTATTGAGGAACCACCGCCGAATACAAATTTACTCGGCAGAAGCTAAAAAAATTCCATTCCTTTACTCGGCAGAAGCTAAAATATTTATCATCACCTCTGTTTTGCCAATGTCATGATCTTCCTCTGCCAGTGTCGTGAACTACCGCAGTTCTCGACTGTTTTTTTTTTTTAAAAAAAACTGGGGCCGAGGTTGATAAAAATTGTTCCTAGACCTCGACCTGCCTACATACATATATACATACATATATATATATATATATATGTATAAACCCATGTTTTGTCGTTGTCATGCATGCCTACTCCTTTTCCCCAGATTCCAAGACCAAAGCTCATTAAATATCCTGACTCTTGGATTTGACAACCCACCTACAAAACCTTATGGCCGAGTCTTATATATATATATATAAGATATATATATATATATATATATATATATATATATATTTGTCTTTCCAATGGTATTCTGACAATTCCCATCAGCCACATCCATAGGCTAAAGCCTATATCCAATTAAATATCCACTTTTGTTGAATAAGTCTTCCATCACTAGGAAAAACTTCGCATGCATGTATCCAATTTCGCCGAGCTCGCAAAAAAAAATTTACCTCGGCCTAAACAGACGATTACCTGAATCTGCCTCTGCCTCGGCCTAGACGGCCAAATTTTTGTTAGAGTTCGGGACATTGCCCCCTTTATTTTCTTAAGTATCGGCTTAATTAGCCAGATAATTAAGAAAATAATTTATTTATTTTTCTAAATGGAAATAAAAGTAGCCGAACCATAGTCAGGAGGAGGCCAACGATACTTTATTCCAAGCTGAGATCTTTTTACATCAAAATTTTCACTTTGACATTTTCCAAAACCGAATAAAAAATCATCTCCAAATATTTCTGACTTGGTGAAATATTTTTCATTTTCGGCCGCCGCATGTGTTGAACAATTATTATGCCCCCCAAACATAATTTCGGCTTTTAATTCAAATAACTTGGCCGAATGGGATTTCCCCATATCGGCTTTATCGCCGATAATCATATCAATTGGCATAGTTTCGGCGTCAATTTTTTGCTCAGAAACTTGAAAGTTTTCTTCTAGGCCTACCATAATTTCAGTCTCGACCGAAAAAACAGGTGGCCTAGGTTTTTCTTCGGCCATCTCGACAATCTTCTTAGGCCGAATTTTATTTGTGGCTGGAGTGGAAAATTGCCCCCCGGTCTTTTCAACCAACCATTCACCAAATGGGATTGATTTGTAGTAAAAAACGTAAGGAAAATGATCTCCATTTAGCCAGGCATTAAATCGAGCCTTGTCTTCATCTACCCATTGCTCTTGCAGGGTAACAGGAGCTTTTATTCGCAACATGTAAGCGAATGATTTCTGCATCTCTCTAAGGCCACAAAGAACTTTTTCCACTTCCAAAGATCTTTTACGTTCCTCGTCGTGTTTTTCCAATTGCTCTAGGAGCTTGTGCAATCGGCTACATGGAGCCGGATTGGGATCTTGATATATCATATGAACTTCGTAGTTTTAACACTCGGTCCCACTGGGCGTGCCAAAATGTTGACCCTAAAAACTACCAAGCATACGTGGCGCGCAAGCCGAGTAATCTATAAGCTAACTACGTCCTTCGGTGAATGCGGGGCGTGCCAACTCGTCGGCCGAGCTCGGCCGAGGAGTAAATTTTGTTAATGTTGCGTTGGGTGCACGGCTAACTTCTGCGTCTTGCGATTGCGGCCGAGAAAGGAACATGTCTTGACCTCTTGGGCTCTCGAACCTGAAGACAAGGTTACTATTCTTAAGAAGTTCAATATCAAATTCGGCTTTCAATGTGCCGAATGTAATAACTGTAACACCTCACTTTGCCGAGAAGGCTGATGAGATGACCTCGACCAATAAGGATTCAGAAATCCTTTTCGACCGAGACTTGGATAGGTAATCAACCATCCTCGCCGCAGTGCTGTTGATGCCAACGGAAGATGCTGCGAGACCGGCTGATTCTACGGTGACAGAGCTATCTATGCCGACTTAAGATATCACCGGTTGCTTTCACAGTGCTGTTGATGCCAACGGAAGATGTGTCAGCGAAAAGAGAAAATAAAAAAATCTCAAAGTTGTTGAGAGAGTTTGCGCATGGCAGTTTTGTGTGTTGAATTGGATGTCCCTTTTGTGTTCCACGACCCCTTGTATTTATAGTGGCTGCATATCTGCTCACAACCTGATTCTCGAGTAGAGTCTTATTTCAAATTCCCATGTATCTGACGTGACTTGGATAACCTTCTGTAAACAACCACCAATTATATATATATATATATATATATATATATATATATATATTAATAGTTTGCACTTTCCCATGGCATGCAGACTGCCAAATGTACGACTTCTACCAAATATATATATATATATATATATAATAGCCTTTCACACGGCATCAGGCTAACCTTCTGCCACTTCCATCTAGGCTTATCACATCACATTCCTAATCCACCTAGGCTTCTCTCTCATCACCAAAACTCCATCAGTAGCCTTTATCTAACAAACAATTAATTTGCACGCAAATGGTTGCTTAACCAGATAAGAGTCCCAAAGCTTGAGATATAGTTTGCATCCCATTTATCTTATATAAAAATAATTCTTTACTAAAAGATAATTATTATGATAAAACCATAATAATATCTTTAAATAATAAAATTATCTTCACCTTTTCATCCATCGGTCTGACACTACGCTCAACCAACGGCCTTGATTGCACGGACCGATGGTGTAAATTTGGGTCCAAACAAATACACAATGAAGAAGTGTTTCCATATAAAGTTGAATTGTCTCGAGAATATATGCATTCTAAGCAATCTAAGAGAATAAGAGATGATGTGGTTATGGTTCAAATGCCTATTCCTGCACTTAATAGTCTAGTACCAGTATCAAGTGGTGTGTTTATTCATGAATTACAAGCAGATTCAGAGTTAGAGACAGTATCTCAGCAGCAAGCTTCAAATGTGCATTCAGGTACTGATATGGAAGATATTTCCACATATGGTCAATTTGTTAATACTTCAAGCATGTCACAGCCTTCTACAACATCAACTTCCCATCATCATCACTTCAATTCAGCAATCAATCAATCACCCTTGATGCCTGTCCATAACAGCTCTCAAATAGAGGTGATACTTCATATTTCTCCACAACTGAGTGAAAATTCTGAAAATCATCCAAATTCAACAGATGCATTGTCTATACATCCCATGGTTACAAGATTAAAGAGTGGGACTATACAAAGACAGAATTATGCTGCATACTTAGTATCTTTTCCAGAATTGAAGTCATTACAAATTATAGAAGATGAGGTGTTTTCTGGGGGGTTTTCATTCGTGACTGAGATAATTGATACTATAGAACCATCCAGTTTTTGAAAATCTGCTAGTATTCCACATTGGTAGAAAGCTATGCAAGAAGAATATGAGTTTCTTAGGGCTCAAGGCACCTGGCAGTTAGTTCCACTTCCTCATAACAAATCTGTTGTTGGTAGTAAATTGGTTTACAAGGTGAAGAAGAATTCTGATGGCAGTGTATCAAGATACAAAGCTCGGTTGGTTGCTTAAAGGTTTTCATAGGAGCATGGAAGTGATTATTCAGATACTTTTAGTCTTGTTGTAAGACACACAACAATAAGGATCATCCTTGCTATGGCTGCAATGAATCAATGGGAGTTAAAATAGTTAGACATTAAAAATGCATTCTTGCATGAGGAGTTACAAGATGAGGTTTATACAACCTCAAGGTTTTAATCCTACATGTCCTACTCATGTTTGTAAACTTGTCAAATCATTGTACGGGTTTAAACAAGCACCAAGGGCCTGGAATTTTAAATTTATCAGTTATCTGTGTGCTATGGGGTTCCATGCTTCATCATCTGACACAAGTTTGTTTGTAAAGAAAATTGGGGCTGATATCATCATACTCCTTCTCTATGTGGATGATATAATTTTGACAGGATCGAGTTTTGTACAAGTTCAACAGGTCATTCATGAACTATTAGATGTGTTTGACTTAAAAGATTTGGGAAAACTCAGTTATTTCTTGGGGCTACAAATTTCATATCAACCAAATGGTGATATATTTGTAAACCAATCAAAGTACATAACAAACTTGATCCACAAAGCTGGAATGAACTCTTGTAAGCCAGCCACAACACCATGTAAGCCACACAACTCATTACTCATAACAGAAGGAGTGTCATTGACTGATCCTACACTTTACATAAGTATTGTAGGTTCTTTACAATATCTGACCTTCATTAGGCCAGATATTGCTTTTGCAGTTAACTCTGTGTGTCAATTTATGAAATCACCAACAGATGTTCATCTTGGAACTGTGAAATGAATTTTGAGATATCTTAAAGGTACATTGCAGTATGGTATTGTGTATTCAGCAGCTACAGAACCAAGTCTCAATGCCTTTTCAGACTCGGATTGGGCTCCAGATTTAAACACTCGAAGGTCTGTGACTGGTTATCTGGTCTTCCTTGGTAATAATCCAATTTCGTGGCAGTCAAAGAAGCAAAGTTTTGTTTCCAGAAGCTCTACTGAGGTAGAATACAAAGCCTTGGCTTACACTGCAGCTGATCTAACTTGGATAAGGGCAGTCTTGAAGGATTTGGAGTTGTTTCTGCCAGCACCACCAATTATACATTATGATAACATGTCTGCGATTGCATTGAGTGTGAACCCAGTGTTTCATTCCAGAATCAAACATCTGGATACGGATTACCACTTTATTCGAGAGAAGGTGCAACAAGGTGATTTGGAAGTCTCCTACATCCCTACTAAAGATCAATTTGCCGATATCTTAACTAAGGGGTTACATGGTCCGTCGTTTGTAAAACATTGTTACAATCTTAAACTTGGTAACCCAAGTTAAGATTGTGGGGGGATATTGACTAGCATAAGAAGGGTAGTACAATCCAAAGGATAAAAGTGGTGCTGATGTGGAAAACGGTTAAGAAAGGCAGTTAGTTAGTTAGAGTTGTTAACATAAAAAACTTAGGAGATATGGTAGCTTTGAGCTATATAAGTGTGTGAGAACTTTGTAGCAATTCATTCGAAGCAATACACAGAAAATCTATTTCCTTTGTTCTCTCTCTACAATTCTCTTTCTCTCTGTCTCTAAGTTTTTCAGGTTTTCTTTTATTTTCTGTGCACTGGTATCAGATACATGCTTCTGCTCTCTCTGAAGCTTATGACACTCTGAAACTAGCTTGCCAAAAAGATGTACCTATTCTTTCGTTTTGTTCACACAAACATCAATCTAAGTGTATAAAGTGTTAATCTCATCCGACTCCACGTCAGAAGGAAGTATGTGATGATTTATGGATCTTAAGATAGAATGCAACAGTACTGGTTTGGTATTTAAATCTTTGAGTGAATGATGATGTATGGAAAATTGGCAATACTGAAACTCGTTTACTACTACTATGCTTGTACTTGATACTCTAATAAGCCGACATTTTTTTTCAAAATGCTACTCTCAAGTGGTTTATGTGCTGTGCTTAGGTGTCAAAGTTCGCCTCTAGTCTAGGCTTGGTAGATGTTAGTATAGAGAACGCATTGCTGTTAAGATGATACTACATGTTCTCAGTAGATTATTTACTGTTACTTATATAATGAATTATTATCTTAGATGGAGGGCGGGGACATCGTGATTAATTGTTTCTCACTTGAAGGTCAACTTGCAAAATTAGAATTAGTGGGATCAAAAGCATTTCAACTCCTTCAAAGGACATCAATCCCCTCTACCAAGTGAGTTACAGAGAGGATTTCATTGATTTAACAAAGTAATGAGGTTAAAGATGGCTAATTTTGTTGTCTGGCTGAATAAGACTAGAGATAATTCTTGGAAGTTGATGAGACATTCAGCTGCTGAGGTGGATGATGATTCCCAATCTACAATTTATCTTCAAAACGAGGAGGAAATTCCTTCTCATGTAATTTTGTCCCTTAATGTCAAGGATCCTCGCACATTGACGAAGAAGGGAAACAATGCAGATGCTCAAGTTTTAGGTACTGCTAGTATACTAGGGTGATGTACTAGGAACTGAAGACAAAGAGCATATTGTCCGCGGACAATTTTCAGATAAACCTGCAGGTAGTGGCAAGATCAGAGCAAACAATTTGTGGGATGTTAGTAGGGGTGGGTTCGGTACGGTTACCGTACCAAAACCTTTGTACCAATTACCGTACTAAACTTTTGGTTTGGTAAAATCTATTACCAATACCATACCAAACTTTCGGTATACCGAAGTTCGGTATTGCCAAATGTTCGGTTGGCATGGTATGACAATGGTAATTGCCACTTTGTTTTGGGACAAAATTTGTTTTGGCTTTTTTAACCCAATTCAAGTGCAAAACTTTTTTATTGTACCTTTATCTAATACTTTGTAGCCTAAATTCATCTATTATTCATCATTCACAATTCACACACACAATAATTCAAATGATGCATCAAGATTCATGATGAAAATTAAGTTTACAATCCAAATAGAAGCTACGAACCAAAACAAATAGAAGTTTCCCCCATGCTAAAGATCGACTCTATCCTCCATTGGTTCAAACACACTTCTATAACTTTCCCAATGTCTTCTCCCTTATGACCTGTGATCTTTATGAAGTTTATAATCCGTTTGTGCAACTTTCATTCCCTATCCATGAAGTGAGCGGTAACTACCATGTAGTTAACGTTTTGTACCGATGTCCAAGTATCGGTTGTGATACTTACCCTTTGATTATACATTGCTTCAAATAACTTAGACTTCTCCAACACAAATAAATCACACACACTAGCCGCAATCTTCTTCCTATTTGGAATCTTGAACCGAGGTTGAGCCTCTTTCATCATATCAAATTATTAGAATATTATAAATATGTGTTATATAATTATATATTATATAATTTATAAATTATATATTATATTATATGTTCGGCACGGTAAGGTAATACCGTGGTAATGATATCCATTACCAATACCGTACCATGAAATTTCGGTACGGTACAATACCGTACCATTACCGATTGGCACAAAAAATTTGGCACAAAATCGGCATGGTACGGTTGGTAATTCGGTTGGCACGGCAATTTAGCAAAAAAATCCACCCCTAGATGTTAGCAGTGGAGTAAGCCCTCCAGTGGAAGAGGCTGTTCTTTGCAAGGAAAAACATGACCAGAAGAGGAATTTCTTCTGCCTCGATGATTCAAGTTCAGGGGCAGTAAATACTTCCTCCACGTCACAGGGCTCACAGTCTTGCCCGATTATGCTTTTGAAGAATAGTAACGGGAGAGGCTTGTATGTTGGGTAAACTCCTTTTTTTTTTCTGGTTTATTCTTCTATTTAGCGTTATGTGGATTAAGTTAATTGCTGCATATTTTATGTACTTGTATTAATGCTTATATGGGGGTTCAGTGGACATTTCTTCTGAGTTGTATGTCTGTACTGTTTATAAACTGTTAATATATTTTGTTTCTCATACGATATATTATAAAGTTCTCTGTTCTTTTTATCGGAAACATGAAAGTTGTGGCATAAATGTTCCCTACTGACTCTATGTGCAATAATTGTTAACGTGATCTTCCAAGTTCTAAATTTCATGAACAGTAGAATGTGACAATCTGTTTTTTTTTCTGACTAGCCTTAAAATTGCATCACAAACTTTATAATCTGTTCAATTGACTTTCATATTATACTCCCCTTTAGCTGGGTCAAGGCATTTTGGATTTCTCGTCTCTAAGGGGGGCCCATGCAATGGGTTTGAGAGAGAAGCGCTGGATTTCAAGTAAGCATTCAAACTTATTAGGTATATTATTTAATATAAGGTCATCGAACGTTGCATCCAAGTCCTTTTATTTTCTTGGTGGGGTTGCCATATTTTCCTTCAGATTTTCCTGATTGCGATGCATATTTATGCCTCAAGGAAACCGAAGCTGCTGCCTCTAATCTTAAAGATGAACCGCGTCCTCCAGCCATAAGACCTTTGAGGGTTCTCATTTTATCCCCATGGAATAGTATCCGAGTTGCTTTAAATGAAGAATCTGTTGCGGTTGGAGATGCTGAAAGTTTTAGGCAACAACATGGTGTCAGAAGCGATTCATCATCTAATTCAGAGTGTGGAAACTCTGATGCTACATTAGCTGGCTGTCATGGAGATTCATTTGATGGGTTTTGTAGCACGGAAGAGTTTTTCGCTGACAAATTTCTTGAATGAAATTCAAGGCTGTCATTTACCTATGTACCCTTATGTGGCTGATAAGGAGACAAGTTTTGCGAAGTTTATGAGGGATGAAATCAAGCTTGAACCGGGCCAAGATCAGCTTACTAGATTTAAGTACAATCTTAAATTATGTTTTGTTAGAGTATTGCTCCATGCTTACAACAAGGAAGGTTTTCTTGAAGAAGGAGCAGTAATTTGTGCGCCTCTACTGACGGACATCTCACTGTGGACCAGGTAGTCATATTTTCTTTGGACTTAATTATGATTTGAAATTTCGTTGACTTTTTTATTTACTAGTAGACTTGTTTTCGCCGTGGTGATTAATGATTTAATTGAATGCGTCTGCTCTAATGTGCCTGGACCAGGATAAAGGCTTGTTTGAGAGGGAGGTGGATTACCTGCTCTCCCATTTTCATACTCTTTTCATGTCTTCCTATGATGTGTGATCCTGGTTAAGTCACATCAATATTTTATATTATTTTTTTTATAAAAATAATAAAACAAAAAGTAATAGATAAAATGTTGGTGTGGCTTAACCGTAATCACACAAATAGAAGAGGATTGAGAGAGTATGGAAATAGGAGGGCAGACAATCCACCTCCGTTTGAGAGATAATGTGACCTATTTACAAAAAAAACCTATGTCCTTATAGACAGCACAATAAATGAAAACAAAGTTTAGCCAAACGAAAACGATTTCACAAATCTCACATTTCTCATTTTTTCTAGATGGGATGCCCACTGAATGCAAAACCATAACAGAACCTGCGCTCAAATAAAATATATGGACAGTCAAATAAGCCTTTGAATTTCAACGCAACTTAAAAAAATTAGACACATAGATTCCAATTTCATCTTTTTGTACGCATTTTTTTGTTGCAACATTCTTGGGTACCAAACACCACCAAAACTGATAAGTGTGTGATACAACCATTTTTTCACAGACATGAATAATCTACCTGGTTACAAAAGCTGTGCAACTTGCTGCAGTGAAAACGTGGGGAGCATATAATTTTAAGCGCACATGGTATCAGTAACACTTGATTATTAATTTTAAGGCTTGAAGCAAGGCTGAGGTGTCACAGTGGTTCTGAATTAGTACAGGGGTTAGAGTGCAGGAAGGTCGGTTTTCGAAGGAACAGGCTAAATAGAGGTGGCTCACTGTCGGGTACCACTTAGTGAAAATCATGGGTTAGCAGATGATTTTTGTATTTTTCAAGGCTGTTTCCTGCGAGTTTAAGGTTTTGGGATACAAAAATGATCTTATCCTGCGCCAGCATGTCTATAATATGATGACTGTTCAGAGCTACCGGACACTAAAGGAGAATTTATTCTATTTCGTTGTTATCTTTTATTGGTTGATCTCTGTCTCCGTCTTTCGGTTAGCATTTTGTCTTCTAGATTATTAATGGGATGTTCCTAACAAATTTTATGTAGCCAGCAGACAACTATCCAAGTTTGTTTTCCCAAAACTCTATATTTGGGAGGTATGTTTACTTATTTAAGTATACTGCAGTGGGATTGTCAATTTTCAGCAGTTTTCAATGTTACCCAAGCAACTTCGAATAAAAGTCCATGAGTATCAACCAAAGACACTTCCATCCATATGTATATTAGAGTCAATTCAAGAGGTTGTAGATTGAGCCATGAAGTATAAAGATAAATTGAAAGACTTTTAAATGACTAAGCAACTTAATATAACAGTTAGATGTAAAACAGGGGCAAAAGGAAATGACCATGGTTTGGGTAATTTGTTTAACAAACCATGTTCATTGCACTCAAACGATCCGAAAGTTTTCTTGACAGCTTTATGGCAGGACGGGCACGACTTGTACCACCAACCCCTAGTCAAATCAAATCCAACGACAGTTGCTTCGCATGCAAAACTTGCATTCTGTTATGGAATCACATGGCTTTTAAATAATGAAATACATTTAATCATTACCTTGTAAACATGGAATATAAATGAACAAAGAAAAAAGCAAGAGATAGCCAAGGAAGAAGCACCACTAAAATTTTATTATTAAAAAGATGTGATTTTTGTTAACAGATTGGTGATAAAAGACTAACCTTGTGTAAAGCAAGATCAAGTAGAAGCAACTCATCAATCGTTTTGGATTCAAAATTAGGACTGACAACACTGTTTGCATACATCTCAGCTGAGATGCGCAGGACTCGAACATGTGATCTTAGATGTTCAAACCTGTGTCGTGCATGTTTAGGATGAGAAAGATCAATCGAATAAATATAAACGGCAAAGTTATTAAAAGAGGGTTGTCGATTTACTTTTGTTTGTATTGGGTGAGTTGTGGAATGTTCGAATTGAAAACACAATTGAGATGCACCGAGAGAAACGAATGATCTAGAATCACAACCGACCTAACAATAAGAAAGCATACAACACAAAACAATAACAGGCAGCCAAAACAGTTTTGATTCATCCAAGAACATGCTAAGAGGATTAAATAAATCATCAAAGATTGCAACAATGAGAAAGTCGGTGGATGAAAGTTTGCATTTGCTAGACCTGTTGAGGCACTTGCCTAGACCGCCTGACTCGTTCAAACCTGTCTAGATTGTGACTCATTTAGACAGAAAATAGATAACTTTTATTTTGCATTATTTTTTTTAATAAATTGTAAGAGAATTGTTGAATATTTAAATGAACACACATTATATGCTTATTCCCCATGTTTTCATTATGTTTCAATACTTCATAATAGATATGGCATTCTATTTTGTAATTTATAATGTAATTATATATATTTTAAGTATAAATAGATACTTATTTATACGAAATATAATAAATTTACTTAAATCCGCCTAGTCAGCCTAAGCTCCACCTAGACGCTAGGCCCCAGCTCACCGCCCGACTAGCGCCTAGTGTTTTTTAGAACCTTGTCAAGAACTAAGTTAGATTAGCTTAAACTAGACTATACTGGACTAATTTAGTGTAGTGTTTGATGTGGTGTTGGACTAATAACTATATGACAAAAATTAATATACCTTTTAATTTACAAATTGCAACATTTTTTTCATGGGAAGTGTTTCCGCTCATCATTTTTGTCCTCATGCGCATCCTTTTTTGTTTATCCCTTGATTCTTCTTTAATCCTTTGATTTATTCAACTCATATTTAAATGATTTCTATAACTCGAATGAACTAAAGTCTATAACGAAGAACTAATTACAGCAGAGCTTGTCAATGCTATCTTTCGCTTTATTTACTCTTCATACTTTGAATTTATGTTATTGGACCAGATGAAAGTAGAAGGTCATTGTTGGACTGGGAAAAGCGCAATGAGATTATTGTTGGAATCGCTCGGTCTTATACCTTCATCAAGAATCATGATTGAGGGATCTAAAAGCTAGTACTGTTCTATTGGATTCAACAATGAACCCCAAGATCTCAGATTTTTTACTGCGGAAAATGTTTGGGGAAGACTAAATCCAAGCAAACACAAACAAAGTGGTCGGAACATAGTAAGTGTTTCAGTATTTCACGGAGTATATACAGCTAGAAACATACAACGATTAGCAAACAATTAACATGCTCAATATTTTATATCATGTTGTGTAACTGCGGATACATGTCACCAGAATATGCAATGGAAGGGTTTAGTTAACAAAATCGGATGTTTTTAGCTTTGGTGTCATACTGCTAGAGATCGTTAGTGGCAAAATGAACAATAATTGTGATATTGAGTGTCCGTCCCTAAATTTAATTGGACAAGTAGGTAATTCTTTAACTTCTAAAATATGTATGCAATGATATACCAATTTTTACTTCGGAATGTGTGTGCTAAAATGATCCTAATTGCATCAGATTTGGGATATGTGGATGGTCAAGCATTAGGCATAGTTGATCCATCTTTGTATCAGTCATATCCTGCACACGAGGTTTCAAGATGCATTCAGATCGGGCTACTTTGCATGCAAGAAAGTGCATCGGATAGGCCAACCATGTCGGAAGTTATTTTCATGTTGAGTAATGAAACAACTCTTCCCTCTCCCCAGAAACCGGCATTTATATTACAATCCAGAAATCCAAACTCAGCAGCATCGCAAGGAGAAATTTGTTCACTAAATAGTTACCGATAACCATGACTGAAGTGCGCTAATGACTTAGGGTTGTATATCATATTCAAAGAAAATTTCTTACAACTGTCTTTTGTAATGTCATGTCTTACCAAGCTCAAGCGAAAAATGCTCTTGGTTGTAATTTAGGGTAGAATATTGCTTCCCAGGATATCGGTTAATAACCAAAAAAGACTACCCCAGTTACTCTGTTTCCCCCGTCTTGGTACAGAGTATTCACGAATGGTCTACGGAAATTAACCATACTAAGAATAATAGTCAACTAAGTAATGAGCATGACGAGTGGTGATGAAGATAATTAGGGGATTTAACACTTTGAAGTAACATTTATCAACTAGGGTGAATCGTACCATGTCAACCAAGCTCTGAGATGCATCCAAATTGCCCAGCTTATGTGTGCAAGAGTATGCCACTGACCGGCCAACGATGCATGTCGGCGGTTTTTTTCATGCTAGGTGATGCAGAAGTAGCTCCTTCACCAAAACAACGAGCATTTTTATTGAAGAGGAGTTATAATAGGGGAGGGTTCAAAACTATTACAAGAACTTAGGAGAGGGGGTAGTTTCGAACCTAAGGCGCATGGGTGAAAATCCAACATTCTATTCATTAGGATATTGGACCACATGTAAAGTCTCCATCACCTAGTACTGAAGAAGAAAATTCTTTAAAGATGTGACATGTAGTAGCATAGAACCTCGCTAAAGTTAAAAACTTTTTAAGATATTTTGAGTGCTTTGATGTAATTATTTGTTACGATTGCGAATTTGCTAGGTAATTGAAGAGAAATTATACTAGCCTAGTTAGCTAATTAATTCTGTCAATTGTACGGTGGAAACTTGATCGCTAACAGACATTGACATCAATTAGTGCTGAAGAATGAGAGGTTTGTGGTAATCAAACTTCAGCATAGCATGGGAAGCAGATAAGATTTTTTGTCTAGGTTTGGACTGCTGGGATTCATACAGGAGAAAAGATGTTGACCTCTGATTCTTTGCATGCCAAATAAAAAATCCTAGGACTTTTCAAATTGGTTTATCTTTATTTAATTTTATCACAGATTACCTTTATTATAGTGTCCACTACTAATCACACCTAGCATCTTACCACCTAGGAGCACATTATATGTTGGACTTTATCACAATAATAAAAAGTATAACTATTCATTATATATTGTATTCTATTTTACAATTTTTCCATGTGAGAGTTTTTTGGTTCGCTAAATGCGTACTTGGCTCCTTTCGGAGCCAATTTAGCTCTACCATTCTTTCGCGTGCACAGAAACGTTAATAAGAATTGTCTTTATCAATCGACTGGATACAACTGGGGTGTGATCAGAATGAATGAAGTGGAGCTTTCTAGATAGGATCAGTTTGACGGAATTCGTGTCTTATCGATATGTGCGACTGGAAGTTGTGGGTGAGTTGACCGTCGCATCAACGACTGGAGCTCGCTCATGCGCTGTTAGCATTACTCAATCTCCAAGATAAAAAAAATCCAACCTTTCTGGCTTTTTGTTTCTGCTTGCCATTAAAAGAAGCAACCTTTTTAGCACGTAAACTCCTCAATGAGAAACTAACCATGAATTCTACTAAATTCTTTTTTGTCATAATTATATTGCTTATCTTCCTTGTGATTCTTCCCTCTTCCCTTTCGATTGCCCTAGATGCCATTACACCAAACCAACCCCTAAGAGATGGCGACGTTCTTCTATCTACCACTAAAATCTTTGCACTAGGCTTTTTTAGCCCAGGCAATTCTCATAATCGTTATCTTGGAGTTTGGTACAACAAAATTCCAATCCAAACCATCGTCTGGACTGCAAACAGAGACAACCCCGTAATTCCTACTGCTGGAGCTGGGCTCTTAGCTATTCATGGAAATCATGGAGGCCTTGTTATTTATTGGAAGGACCAAAATACCCCTCTTTGGTCTGCTAATGTCACGGTCTCTTCGCCAAACAATTCCGTAATAGCCAAACTTTGGGATACAGGAAATCTTGTATTGCTTGAGAACAATGGTAGTAACGCAAGGGTGCTGTGGCAAGGCTTTGATTACGCCACAGATACAGTGCTTCCATCGATGAAGATTGGGCTGAACCGGCGGTCAGGGCTGAAGTGGCTCCTAACATCTTGGAAGTCCCAAGATGATCCCGGATCGGGGAATTTTTCGTATGAGATTGACCCAGCTGAGTTTCCGCAGTTCTTTTTTTACAAGGGTCGTCGAACCGAATGGTTTCGAGTCGGAACTTGGACCGGGCAGAGATTGAGTGGGGTCCCCGGATACGTACCTAATAGTTTCCGAAGCTTTGTGAACGATAAAGATGAGATATATACAATGCTTCATGTCACAGATAGCTCAGTATTCGTAAGAGCGGTGCTAGATGAATCAGGAATTCTTAAACGGTTCGTATGGCGAGATCATGAAAACAAATGGATCGAAGTAAGCTGTAGCCCTGGTGAGTGGTGTGACTACTATGGACAGTGTGGTCCAAATGGCATCTGTGACCCATACAGAAATTATAACTTTTCTTGCCTTTGTCTGCCCGGATTTGAACCCAAGTCCCCCCAGGATTGGTATCTGAAAGATGGATTGGGTGGATGCCTGAGAAAATCGGGAGCGTCTACATGCCAAAAAGGGGAAGGGTTTGTTAAGGTGGCACGAGTGAAGGTACCCGACTCATCTGGGGCACGTGTGAATATGAGTCTGAGTCTGCAAGGGTGTGAGCAAGAGTGCATGAAGAATTGTTCTTGCATGGCATACGCGAGTGCAGATGAAAGGGGAGGAGGGGAAGGGTTGCGTGACGTGGTACGGGGACTTGATAGACACAAGAACTTATTCAAATGTTGGGCAGGACTTGTATGTACGAGTTGAAACAGTTACTTTAGGTATTCACTTTAATTTTCATTCTCAAAATATTTTGTATTCTACACTTTCTACCGTAATTTCTCTAATATGAGACAAATCTTGTTGGATAGTAGTTGCGAGTTGATTGGCTGGCTGTACTTTGCCCTGATCCGTCTGGCTAATTACATCCCACAATTATCTCGCACATAAGAAAACCCCATAGTTTTTCTTGATTTTCTATAGTGATTTGCTACTGTTTACAGTTCACAACTGTTGAATTCGTTGGTTTTTTTATTTTTATTTTATATCCTTGTAGCTCAATTTGCAAATGGTTCTGTAATTAGCAAGAAAGCAAGGCTGGCAATTTCATTATTATCCGCTCTTGTGTTCCTTGGCCTAGTATTCCTTTTGTGTTGGTTGGTAAGGAGGAAGAGCAAAGGTAAATAAATTTTGTTTCTCTTATCTTAATTGGTATCCCTCTTGTGTTGGTCTCTATTACATCAACACTACAATAAACGACTGTATATAGTCGCTAATATTAGTTGTAAGAATTGAGATGGGTAAAAGACTTATTAATGGCTACGGGCTGGGTATACTATGAGGCCTTTTACTCACTCTATTCTGTACAACCAATGCCAACAGTTATTTGTAAGTTTTCTTGTAGTGTCGCGCAATACGGATTGTTTATGACCAAAAGGCTATAACATTGCATTGCTTGTTAATTATGTTTTTCATGACAGCATGGAGGCAGAGAAAATATATGTTTTTCATGGAAGATAGAACAGATCTCGATGATCAAAGTAAAATAAACTCAGAATTACAATTCTTTGATCTAACAACCGTCGCAGCCGCCACGGACAATTTCTCTGTAGCGAACAAGCTTGGGAAAGGAGGTTTTGGCACAGTCTATAAGGTACTTAGCCTCCTATAATTTTCCGAATCATGCATAACTTCAGGTTAACCTTGAAGCTTACAAAAAACATGACAATTCATGTTTGATGACTTTAAAAATGAATTGTAACGTAAGTGTTTGGATTATAATTTCAGGGTGTACTTCATAATGGAAAGGAAGTAGCGGTGAAACGACTATCGAAGAATTCTGGTCAAGGAATTGAAGAGTTTAAGAATGAAGTTATGATAATTGCAAAACTCCAACACAGGAACCTTGTCAAGATTATAGGTTGCTGCATTGAAGATGAAGAGAAGATGCTAATCTATGAATACGCACCAAACAAAAGTTTGGACTCTTTTATTTTTGGTACGTCTTCTTCCTTTTTTCCTTTAATTTCGTTTTGAAACTAAAGTTAAGAAGAAGTTATTTGGTCTCAACTTCCTACTGTATCCAGATGAAACAAAAAGAAATCTTTTAGATTGGACAAAACGCTTTGAGATTATCTGTGGGATTGCTAGAGGGATTTTATATCTTCATCAAGATTCGAGATTAAGGATTATCCATAGAGATCTAAAGGCCAGTAATATTCTATTGGATGCGTCTATGAGCCCCAAAATAGCAGATTTTGGTATGGCAAGAATATTTCTTGGGGACCAATGTGAAGCAAATACATATCGTGTGGTCGGAACATAGTAAGTTAATTAAATTTCATCAAAATTGAAGATACACATTGGCTAGAGCTTACCAAAATAGTAGGTTAATTAATAGTTCCAACTTCACAGTACAAGTCTCACCATGATCTCCTTATACTGTTGCAGTGGTTATATGTCACCAGAGTATGCAATGAAAGGAATTTTTTCAGTAAAATCTGATGTGTACAGTTTTGGCGTATTACTGCTAGAAATCATAACTGGCAGAAGGAATTCCGGTTATCACCACAAAAAATATCCCCACTCAAATTTGGTTGGATATGTAAGCTAACTATAGCCTATTTGTAAACAATGATTTTCCCACAAGTTTATCCCCAACTTTATTCATGCTTGGTTGATTTTTTCAAAACTCTTTTAGGTTTGGGACTTGTGGAGAGAAGGCAATGCCTTGGAAATCGTTGATCCATCCATGGGCGAATCGTACCATGTCAACGAAGTTGTGAGATGCATCCAAATTGCCCTCTTGTGTGTGCAAGAGTTTGCTGCTGACCGGCCAACCATGTCGGCGGTTGTTTTCATGCTAGGTAACGAGGCAGCAGTTCCTTCCCCAACACAGCCTGCATTTTTGCTGGGGAGGAATCGTACTAGAGTAGATCCATCAACGAGTACTGAAGGAGCTAGTTCTGTAAATGATGTGACATGTACAGAAATAGAAGTTCGCTAAAGAAAGGCCTAGGATTATCCGACATGTTCCACAATATATATATGTACTTGTAGCCGCTTGCAAAAGACAATATACTGACCACATACAATTTGTTACTGTGTGAAGCAAGGGTGAACGAAACCATGCCTTGAAAATGAAGATTATCCATGAAAAGTGAAGCTTGTTGATGTTAGAACTCATAAAAAAAATACAATAAAGGTATAAAAATACGCCATTTCCTGTGGCGTTTGGTTGCTGCATGCATGCATTAACACAAAAGCTTGGACTTTTTTCAAATTTGGCGGACCATTTTTGATGCAGGACAAAAAACAAAGGACCGAGAAATAGAAAGAACGAAGGATGGATACCTGGGAATCACTCAACCAGGGACAACGGAAATCACTCACGTTGCTAATCGTGGATTCACTCGACACGACCAAGTCTCACACTTGATTTTAGAAGGAGAAACAACACACTTCGATTGCACTAAGCAAATGATTATTTTAATTCATTCAAGTCTAGCCCCAAAGGCTTTTGATACATCAATATTTAAAGGAACTCAAGATAAAGGAACATAAATATACTACAACTTCCTAAGAAACTCTCTAAAAATGACTTAACAAGTTCCTATGTCATTAAAATACACAGCCTTATTATTCCAATGCATACTAGTGGTCTTCAAATTGTTTTCTTCAAGGTCCGCCTCCCGCATCATTTTTGGGTGCGTTTGTTGCCTTGGACTATCTCGGACTAAACTAGATTCAGCGACTAAGCTAGACTAGCTTAGACTAGACTAAGCTGGATTAATGTAGTGTAGCGTTTGGTGTGGTGTTGGACTAATGACTAAAATAAAGAAAAATAATATACCTTTTAATTTAGAAATAGCAACATTTTTTCATGAGAAGTGTTTCCACTCACCATTTTTCTCCTTATGAGCAAAAGTAAAGCTTTCCAATGTTGATGCACAAAACCAGCGAGACTTTGGGACAACGTAAAGTGTCAAGTTTGTAACATTCGCTAGGTTGCTCCGATCACCTAGTGAGGATAATATCTAAAGAGATAGAGATAGGGAATGAAACATAAGATGTACATGGTTTACCCTAAGTTTGGCTACATCAACGAAGTAGATGACACGCCCCAACCCCAATATCCCCACATACCAGGGTAGGCACGTGATGGCCGACACCCGAGGGTGACGAAGCCATTTTAAACATGCACACAAATAGAAGATGGGCAATTGGAACAAAATATGCCTTTGCAAGAACATGTTCAGAGCATACAACTACTAAGAATAATATGAAAGAATTACTAAGAAAAGATACGAACAAGGAAATGATACCTATACTAAGACTCGAGGATAATTATGCTGTAAAGTCTTGACGCTGGGATCGTATGCCTCGATTCTAACTCCTGAGAGAGCACAAAAACTAAAAAGGTGAGTGGACCAAAGTTTATAATAATAATACTAATAATAGGAAAACATTTTATTTCTGAACATAATAACCCCCTGTTTTGAAAACACATATATAATACTACATATAGGTTTTATGAAAAACCCTAGCATGCCATGTAAAACATTCGTAAAACATGTATGTAAAACCAGTGCTCAGAAATGGTAATAATGCCCAAAGGCAAATTCGTAAATCTCATCAATGAGGTACTCAACTAGGGGTATCATAGTCGCCTGAAGGCAGTACCTATCCATCACCCGAAGGTGAAGCTGTACGATACTGGGTTACGCCAGTGAACAAATATGGTAGGCCCCATCACCCGAAGGTGAAGCTGTACGACTTCGGGTTATGCCAGAGAAGAAATATATAACATCACACACTGACACTGTTTTCAGTAGTGAAGCTAGGGGTATGGCATAAATATCATCAACTTCGTTATCTGCCCGAAGGCAATACATGTCCATCACCCGAAGGTGAAGCTGTACAACACTGGGTTACGCTAGTGAAGAAATATAGTAAACCTTATCATACGAAAGTGAACAACATTGTCCAAATCATAAACAATATTTATATGTGTTGATGCACAAAACCGGAGGTCTTGGAACAACGTAAATCCAACCGTGAATCTGCAAGAAATGTAAATAACACAAGATGTATCATGGTTCACCCCAAGGTTTGGGCTACGTCCACACTGATATTGTATTTCTAAGATGAGAGGGAGAAAACCTTTGTAATATAAGAGGGGATGTGAGGAGGTTTAGGGAAATGGCCTCCCCTAATTGTGAGGGTGAGGAGTCATTTTATAGAATAAGGGCTCATCACTTATTACATATTTGCATCTTCCTTTATTACATAATTACGTTTAGGTCCCCCGAGTATTTGTACGAGATTTAAATACGGAGGCCCTAAGTATGGTATCAATAGCTTGGATCTTGTAAGTCCCCAACCGAGGAGCTTCCCTCACTCGGGAACTTAAGGGAGCACTGTTTGTACCATACTTGACCAATCTCGAAACTACTGAGCACCGGTCAACGTTATACCGTCAAGGACCCAAAAGAGTTTCCCTCAAACCAGGAGGCCAATCACAGAGCGACATGTGTTGACATCAGAAGCCAATCACAACACGACACGTGTCAATGTAAGAATGAAACTAGAAACTCTCTTCTATAAATAGAGATCATTCTCTCACAATATTTCCTAATGTCATTTGTACTAAATCATTTACTAGTACTCACTAAAGGAGAGCTTGAACCTATGTACTTATGTAAACCCTTCACAATTAATAAGAACTCCATGGACGTAGCCAATCTGGGTGAACCACGTACATCTTGTGTTTGCTTCCCTGTCCCTATCCATTTACTTACTTATTCACACTAGTGACCGGAGCAATCTAGCGAAGGTCACAAACTTAACACTTTCTGTTGTACCAAAGTCTTCACTGATTTTGTGTATCAACATTTGGCGCCGTCTGTGGGAACGACACTTATTCCCACTCTCTTTATCTTTGCCAAGCTGGTTTCCACCATTCGTACACTCTCTTTTAACCTGGCATCCCTCTCTAACATGGAGAGCGAAGGAAGCCACAACACACAGAATGACACTCCTCTTGCACCTAGTGCGGAGCAACGAAATAATGAATGAAAGAGGGTTGCTCTTCAAGCTAAAGTCGATGAGCTAGAAGCTCAGAACAACAAGATAGCAATGAAGAATATGGTCCTCCAGGAGCAGTACGAGAAGCTCTTTGAGACGCTCCACGAAACTAGGTGATGAAATGTACAACCCGTACTCTAATATCATTTGGCAACTTGTCATTCATGTCACCAACCAGGTGAAGAAGGAACTCATCCTCGTGCCACCAACCAGGTGATGAAATGTGATGAAAGGTGATGAAGGAACTCACCTTCGTACCACCAACCAAGTGATGAAAGCAACTCACCATTCATTCCACCTATCAAAAGATGAGTGGTACAACTTGTACATGTGAACTCCTAGCATTCACAAATTATCAAAAACCCTCAAGCTTAACAACTCAACTAGGGGAGCACTTATGCCCAACAAAAGTTATAGTCACCAACAAAGTCTTATTGCAAGCCAACAACAACTTCAGTGCATGGCATACGAAGATCAAGTTATTCAGCCTTCTTGCATCTGCTTCAAACATTTCCCCTCTATAACAATGCAAACACTACAACTCGTAGAAAGCTTCACACTCTTGATTAAGACAGTGTGAAGCAAAACCAATTTATAGTGCCAACAAGAGATTCATCAATGGAGGTCAACCACAATCTCAAAAGCTTCACACACTCTTGTTCAAGGCAGTGTGAAGTAAAACCAATTTATAATGCCAACAAGAGATTCATCAAAGGAGTTCAACCACAATTCTCAAAAGCTTCACACACTCTTGATCAAGACAGTGTGAAGCAAAACCAATTTATGGTGCCAACAAGAGCTTCATCAATGGAGGGCAACCACAATTCTCAAAAGCTTCACACACTTTTGATCAAGACAGTGTAAAGCAAAACCAATTTATGGCGCCAACAAGAGCTTCATCAATGGAAGACAACCACAATTCTCAAAAACTTCACGCACTCTTGATCAAGACAGTATGAAGCAAAACCAATTTATGGTGCCAACAAAAGCTTCATTAAAGGAGTTCAACCACAACTCTTAAAAGCTTTACACACTCTTGATCAAGACAGTGTGAAGCAAAACTAATTTATAGTGCCAACAAGAGCTTCATCAATGGAGGGCAACCACAATTCTCAAAAGCTTCACACACTCTTGATCAAGACAGTGTGAAGTAAAACCAATTTATGGTGCCAACAAAAGCTTCATCAAAGGAGTTCAACCACAATTCTCAAAAGCTTCACACACTCTTGATTAAGACAGTGTGAAGCAAAACCAATTTATGGTGCCAACAAGAGCTTCATCAATGGAGGGCAACCACAATTCTCAAAAGCTTCACACACTCTTGATCAAGACAATGTGAAGCAAAACTAATTTATGGTGCCAACAAAAGCTTCATCAATAGAGGAAAACTACAAATTCTCAAAAGCTTCACACTATCTTGATCAAGATAGTGTGAAGCAAAATCAATTCATGGTACCCAACAAAAGCTTCAACTCCAAAGTTTCACCTACAAAGCTTCAACTCCAAAGCTTCACTTACAAAAGCTTCACCCACAATAGCTTTACGTACAAAAGCTTCACCCATAAAAGCTTCACCCACCACAAAAGCTTCACCTACAAAAGCTTCACCTACAAAAGCTTCACCCACAAAGCTTCACCCACCACAAAAGCTTCACCTACAAAAACTTCACCCATAAAAGCTTCACCAACAAAAGCTTCACCCACAAAAACTTCCCCCACCACAAAAGCTTCACCCACAAAAGCTTCACCAACAAAAGCTTCACTCACCATAAAAACTTCACCCACTAAAACTTCACCTACAAAAGCTTCACCTACAAAGCTTCAACATAAAAGTTTCACCTACAAAAGCTTCACATTATCTTGATCAAGATTAGGGGTGGGCAAACGGGTACATGAACCGCGGGTCGGGCGGGTAATCAAGGTTCGGGGCGGGTACAAGCTGGTTCTTAATTTTGTAAAAACAGAACGGGGCGGGCCGGGCCGGGCTTTTGAAGTTTTCGATTCGGGCCGGTTCCAAAAGTATAGGAACCGCGGGTACCTGGATCGACTCGTTTGTGATTACAATGGACGGAGGAGATTTAAGATATCATCTCTCCATCCAATCTCAACCATTAGTTTCAACCCTAGCCAATTCCACCTCTCGAGTTCCAGAATCACTCTCATTCTCTCAGACTCTCAACTCTCCCTCGACTCCCTCTCCCTCTCCCTCTCTCTCTCCCTCTCCCTCCACTCCAACTCTCAGACTCTCACTCACAATGCTCACCGTCGTCGGGACCAACACAGCAACACCAACTCCGCCGTCACGACCACCATCAATCACCCCATCACCATCGTCGAGCTTCAACACTAAGACTCTCACAGCGCTGTCACGACCAACACAACGGCACCATCAGAATCATGAATGAAACCAAAAGGTGCTCAATTTTTCAGAGCAATGGCAGCCGAGGAAACGTCGAAGAAGATGATAGCGACGCAGGCGGAGATGGTGGAGAATCGGGTGCCAATTCCGTACAGAGACCAGTGCGCCCACTTGTTGATCCCTCTGAACAAGTGCAGGCAGACAGAGTTCTACCTCCCATGGAAGTGCGAGAACGAGCGCCACTCCTACGAGAAGTGCGAGTACGAGCTCGTCATGGAGAAGATGCTCGCGATGTAGAAGATCTGCGAGGATGAGGCTAAGTTAAACCAGGGAAAGAAGAAGGGGCAGCCGATTCCTCTCATTCCCAACACCACCAACACGTAGAACCCACCATCCGTTATTGGGTAATTCACTAGTTCTTTGTTCTACTTCTTCTATTTCTTGTTTTTGGCATTTGAATTTGAACTGTTGGTTCGTTGATTAATGGGTTTGTTGTTAATTGTTCAGTACTATGTGTTTTTTGGCTGCTATTGTGGAGTTTTTCATGTCGATTACGGAACCTAGGGTTTGTGTTGAATTGGGCTTAATGAAGTTTTTAAGAGAAATATGTGGTTTTGTATTTAGATTTGTTCACTTATGGGTTCAGCTTGAAAAAATGATTTGGGTGGAGGGAGTCCATATTTCGGATTAAGCATCAGCTGGTATCAGTTTGGGAATTTAACCAATGTTAAAATGGGATCATGGAATCTTTGAGAACTCCAAATTTCAATGCTTTGGGATTATATTAGCTCGGTCTAATAAAAATCAATGATTTGGGTCACCCTCTAATGAAAAAAAAAAAAAAAAACATTATCAGCTTTGAATTTGGTATCTTTGGTGGTCATTTCTTTTAGATCATTTAAGGAGTCTCAGTAATATGGAAAGATAACATGTTTAGATCATTTTAGGTCATTTCTTTCATGATTATGATTAATGAAAAGATAACCTGTTTGATGATCAAGGGCATTGGGGTACTTTTTGAAGGAAAAACTGTACGTTATTATGCTAATCATCATCATAATGGGATGCCTGAAACTGTTTTCATCTTGAATGAAACTTCCAGTCAGATTTTCAGCATGTTTGTTGTTTATTTACTTTGTTCACTCGGTTTAGATGGTTTTTAACAAGAAGAAGAAGTTCCAGTGGCAGAGGCTCTCTCTTTTCTTAAAATTAGGTGCAACTAGGTATGCTATCACTAAATAATTATTATATTACATAATATGTATAATGCTAAGTCAAAATGTTCTTCTATGTCCAAACTGATTAGTGTAATAAAATGTGAAGTTGTGGAAGAAAAACAGCTACTCTCTATTTTAATACTGCAAAATCTGTGCAAATCTATGCAGATTATATTTTTTTTTTCAAAAAAAAAAAAAGGGACCCGTAGACCGGGCCCGAACCGGCCCGTTTCAATCGGACCAGGTAAGGTCCAGTTCCTATATTAAAAAATGTAATCCCCGGCCCGTCCCGGCCTGTTTCTTTTGAACCCAGGTCCGGTCTGGTCCTTTCAAAATTGGACCCGGCCCGTGCCCACCCCTAATCAAGATAGTGTGAAGCAAAATCAATTCATGGTAACCAACAAAGCTTCAACCTCAAAACTTCACCTATAAAACTTAAAATATATATATATATATTGGAAATTTGAAAATTTAAAAATTCGAAAATTCAAAAAAAAAAAGAAAAAAAAAAGAAAAAAGAAAGCCTAGGCTTCATCTTCTTTGGACCTAACAACTTTCATAACAAATATATATGAAGGAGGAGTTTTGGGCTACCACTTAGAAAGGAAAATGGTGAAGTTTTGTTACTTTGGAAACTTGGCTACTAGCAAGACACCTCATTCGTCAACTCCCTCGACCGGAGACTTGGGGGACTCTTACCATATGCTACTGCACCTTGATACTCAGAAGTCTCACGACCACTCAGTGACTTGGATTTTTTCAAGTCTCCAACCGAGAAGTTTTTCTCACTCGAGAAATTAAGGGAGCACTACCTCAACCTACATGCTTCACTCACAAAGCTTCAACATACAAGATTCAACAAAAGGAAAAATTCAAAGAACTTAGTGAAAAAGGTCTTGGTGTATTTAACACAATACGTTGAAATGAAGCAAAGCTTGTTTATTGATATCTCCGATAAGTTACAAATACGTACATATACATGAATCAAAATAAACAAACAAGAGGGAGCCTTCACAAATGTTGCTCAGGAGAAGTCTCAGCAGTCGGCAGAGCCCCAGAAAGATGAGGCACCAGAGGTGATTATTCAGAGCCTCAGTACTAGGCAGAACCCCAGAAGAATGAGGCACTGAAGGTTGATCATTTGGTGCTTCATTACGAGGTATAGCCCCAGAAGACGAAGGCAATAAATGCATTTGGAACAAACCTACAAACCTCTGATGATCAAGTAAAATCTGACCATTAGATTTCTGCAGCTGGTTAAGCTTCCTCTTCATGTTTGTAGCATAGTCATGTGCGAGCCTGTGCAACTGTTTATTCCCATACTTGGGCCATCTGATCTTCTGTTTAAGACTTATCACTTCAACCGCCAATGATTCAACTTGGCGAGTT
This sequence comes from Malus domestica, assembly GCF_042453785.1. NCBI lineage: Eukaryota > Viridiplantae > Streptophyta > Magnoliopsida > Rosales > Rosaceae > Malus > Malus domestica. Next base: position 33,647,208 of record NC_091677.1, read on the forward strand.
CAAGCAAATAGGTGTTGGGCCATATTAGACACAGAACCTGCACACTGAACACTGAGAGCCAGAGAATCCTTAACAACCAACTTATCAGACCGTTTAGAAAGTAGTCTGTTATCTTTGGGAGTGAGAAGGTTTATGGCCACCACCGCAGCGGTCATATCATTCTTCATCACAGAGTCCCCAACGGTAAGATGACCAATAGGGGGTAAGATGACCAATATGGGATAAGAATGATGGGCGCCATATGTTGTCTTGAGAAGGCATGGCTGTCTCTTCACCAAAGTTCAAGTCAAAACGACGGTCGGATAGGCCAGACATTCTCAGAAATGATGAAGGAGAAATGAGGTGCAATAAATCTCTGAAGTAAAGGGAAAATTCCTACAAGCAATAACTCTCTGAATATACTTCTTGTACACAATTGGTGCCCTTATAAAAGAAAGGGCAATAGGGTCGTTGGTTCAAAAATCGAAGAGGCACCACTCTCCGGATTCTGAAGATGCACCACTTTCCACACGCAACATCAGCTCCTCGGGTACCACAGATAACTTTGCCAAAAATCTCTGACAAAGTTTAGACACATAAATTTTGAAGGTCTAGCTACCCTATTATTACCCACAAGGGTAAAGGAACAGCACCACTGCTTGATAACTAGAAAGTCCCAATGTATGTCAACCTCCGTGCGCTATGGCAAAATAGACTGAAAAAAATGGCCAACCTTTACTCACATTCGAGAAAACACTCTCAACAAGATTGCTTGCTCAAAAATCGAAGAGGCATCGCCCTCTAAATCTCGAGAGCCAGACTCCCAACAAGATTGCTTACTCAAAAATCGAAGAAGCACCGCCCTCCGAATCTCGAGAGCCAGACTCCCAACAGGATTACTTTCTCAAAAATCGAAAAGACACTGCTCTTCGAATCTCAAGAGTCAGACTCCCAACATGATTGCTTTCTCAAAAATCGAAAAGGCACCGTTCTCCGAATCTCGAGAGCCAGATTCCCAACAGGATTACGTCCTAAAAAATCGAAGAGGCATCGCCCTTCGAATCTCGAGAGCCAGACTCCCAACAAGATTACTTTCTAAAAAATCGAAGAGACACTGCTATCCGAATCTCGAGAGCCAGACTCCCAATAAGATTGCTTTCTCAAAAATCGAAGAGGCACTATTATCTGAATCTCGAGAGCCAGATCCCCAACAGGATTGCTTGTTCGAAAACCGAAGAGGCACCGCTATCCGAACTTTGAGAGCCAGATTTCCTTGGATAAAGCTTATCTGCAATCTTCACACACAACATCAACTTTCCAGATACCACAGACCACTTTTTCAAAGTGCTCTGACAAAGTTAAAACACGTGAAGCTTGCAGCTCCCACTACATTGCTATGACCAAGAAGGGTAAATGAATAGCACTACTACTTGTTGTTAGGGAGACTCCTATATATGTCGACCTCTATCCTCTACAACCAGGCATACCTGCAAATAAAAAAAATGCTTAACTTTTCTTCATATCCGATAGGGCACTCTCAGCAGAGTCTCTCAAAATACTCAGCTTATTTTCCTCCCGATAATACCTATGCAAACAAGCCACACCAGAGCAAGAATATCTCATATCATCAGGGTTAAAAGCAAGATTATCCCATATCAATATTTTTCCCTGTCTTCTCCTTTGGCCTTGTTCTTACCTGCAAGACAATGAGAAAGAGAGCAATCAGTCAGCACTTGGAATCAAGCTTCCAGTCAGAAACTGACTGCCTGGAACCCCTTGCCTGATTACTTACCTGGTATTGCTCTCGAGTACTCATCTTCAACATCTTATGCTTCTAAAGAAGATACCACATCTGCCTGAGGAACATATAAGGCAAGTGAGAAGGATACAAGGAAGCATGTGGAGACAAGCGTAACAGAACACGTGCTGATACATCCACTACTTTGTCAACAGCAAAAGTATCTCATATCATCAAGGTGGAACGTACTTTAGATTTGATGGACTTATTTTGACTCTCAAATTCTTGAGTCGGCCTTATACTCTAGAGGAAACCAGAAAACCCTCCAGCCCAGTTCAAGAATAAGCATGTGGAAAGTTACTTCTTCAAAAGCAAAAGTATCTCATGTCATCTCTTTTCCATTTGCTTCTCCTTATCCTTGGTGTTGTTTACGACACAAGGAGAAGAAAAACAATCAACCGGAAGCCGAAATCGAACCTCCGATCCAGGTTGCTTGCTTGGAAGTCTGATTGCTTACCTTGTCTGTTACCTCCTTCGGCAAATCTCCTAACTCGGCGACTTGGGGGACTCTTACTATAGGGTTTGTATCGCACTTGACCAAGCCCGAAACTACAAGTAAGCTTCAAGTGAAATTGATACATTACCTTGTGCATCTTCATCGGTTAAAGATACTATCCCTGGATGGAGGAAAAGTACTTCCAGAGAAGATGTCACATCTACATATGAGACAGATAAGGCAAGTGAAAATGATACCACACTCTGATACTATCCCAACCGAGGAGCTTCCCTTACTCGGGAACTTAGGGGAGCACTGTTTGTACCATACTTGACCAATCCTGAAACTACTGAGCACCGGTCAACGTTATACCGTCAAGGACCCAGAAGAGTTTCCCTCCAACTAGGAGGCCAATCACAGCGCGACAAGTGTCGACATCAGAAGCCAATCATAACGTGACACGTGTCAACATCAGAAGCCAATCACAACACGACACGTGTCAATGTAAGAATGAAACTAGAAACTCTCTTCTATAAATAGAGATCATTCTCTCACAATATTTCATAATGTCATTTGTACTAAATCATTCACTAGTACTCACTAAAGGAGAGTCTGAACCTATGTACTTATGTAAACCCTTCACAATTAATGAGAAAAATTACATTTAAGTCCCCCAAGTATTTGTACGAGGTCTAAATACGAGGCCCAATATATGGTATAAACAGTAGTCCCCCAAGTCTTCAGTTAAGAGAGTATTTTGACTGGAGACTTGAAATTCAGTCTATGTGTGGGCCGAAGTAACTAGATGTCGTCTATAACTGATGCTCGATATAAGGCAATACTCAATTTGAAATGATGCTCAACTAGAAGTAACACACGCTGCGAGGCTCGTGGCTTATGTTACCTTGGTTGGCTCGACTTTGTGGCGTTTGAAGGTGAGGGGGTCCTTTTTATAGAATAAGGGCTCACTCCTCAATACATAAATGATGGGCTAGAGTTGATGCTCTCTAATAATGGTGATGGAGTCCCTTTTATAGAATAAGGGCTCGCTCCTCAGTACATGAATAATGGGTTAGGAGTGATGCTTGTGGCGATACGGTTGCTCAGCTGGCGGCATTGCTCTCTACTGAAGGTAAGGGAGTCCCTTTTATAAAATAAAGGCTCGCTCCTCAATACATAAGTGATGGGTTAAGTCCCCCAAGTATTTTTCATGAGGCCCAGTTGAGGCCCAATATATGGTACATAATGTAGTCCCCCAAGTCTTCGGTCAATAGAGCCTGTTGGCTGAAAACTTCAAATTGAATCCATGTATGGGCCAAAGTGGCGGTTATTCGGATGCGGTATTTGTATACCTTGCACTGAAGCTTTGTAGGTGAAGCTTTGCGAGTGAAGCTTTGAAGCTAGAGCTCTGTAAATGAAGCTTTCGAAGCTGGAGCTCTGTAAATGAAGCTTTTGAAGCTAGAGCTTTTGTAAATGAAGTTTTTGAAGCTAATTGACATAAGTGATGCTCATGAATTTTTATGTTGATTGACATGAGTGATGCTCATGAATGTTTATGTTGATTAACATGAGTGATGCTCATGAATGTTGACATGAGTGATGCTTATGAATGTTTATGTATGATTGGATGAGTGATGCTCATGAATGTTTATGTATGATTGACATAAGTAATGCTCATGTATGATTTGAAGTACTGGGCGTACTTTTGATCACCTGGTTGGTGGCATGAAGGAGAGTACGGGTTGTACATTTCATCACCTGGTTGGTGGCATGAATGGCTAGTTGCCAAATGATATTAGAGTACGGGTTGTACATTTCATCACCTGGTTGGTGGCATGAATGACTAGTTGCCAAATGATATTTAGAGTACGGGTTGTATATATTTCATTACCTGGTTGGTGGTGATAGCGGCATGTTGCCGAATAATTGTGGAGTACTGGGCGTACTTTTGATCACCTAGTTGGTGGTAATAGCGGCAAGTTGCCGAATAATTGTGGAGTACTGAGCGTACTTTTGATCGCCTGGTTGGAGCTATTTTGGGCTTATGGGCCTTCGCCCTCTACATAACATTCCAGCCTATTTATTTTGGGCTTTGCCCTTTTTTTTAATTACGCTCTAATGGGGTTTATACATATGTCTCCGAAAGATAATAAAAATAAATTACATCATTCGGGTAGGGTGTTTATTCCTTACTTTTGCAATGTTTTTCTGCTGCCCTCTCTCTGTCTCTTCACCTGGCAAACAGAAGGAATCATAATAATAGGAAAATCTTTTGCTTTTCTTCTTTTCTCTTTTCCTTTTTTCTTTTCACTTTTGCTTTCTCTCTGTCCTCTTTTGTTGCTTTTGTTTTTGTTTTCCATGTGCTCTCCTCGCTCCTGCTCTGATTTTTCTGTCGGCAGGACTTTCCCTCTTTTCAATCTTGGATCTCATTCGCCCTCCTTTGGTATGAGAAGAAAAGAAACAAGCACTGGGATTGCTTGAGAGTGAGATCCAGCAGCACGCCGTCCCCGGGTTCGCAGCGCCGGTCGACACTGACCAGTAATGGATTAAAAGAGTCTCTTCGTTTGCTATTTCTGACTTGCTGAATGAGTGAGTGGGTGAGTCGAAATGAGCGAATGGGGGCTGAGTTGAGCAGTGGGTCGGGGACGAGTTGGCATCCCGAACTGGGGTTGTGAAAACGGGCCGACCTTGTTGGCATACAGAGGGACTAAATCTCCTTCCTTGGCATACAGAACCGACACAACATAAATGACTTTCCGTCCTCTCTCTCTTCATTTCCTCATCAGATCTTCTCCTCTTTCTCGCCTGCGACAAGCATGGATCCCTGCGACAACATTTCCTAGAAGTCATGATGCGAAGAAATTGTCAGCAAGGAGGATGCTAATGATGAGATCAGGCCGCAACAGAGACGCCGCGAACTCGAGCTCAGCTTCTAACACGTTTAATCCATTCTTAGTTTGTGGTGGTGCCGCGCCATGCTTACGTAAATTTCACGTCGTCTAATGGCTTAGCTGACTTGGTCGGAAGTTACGGCGATTTAGACCACGACTCGCGAGACAGAGACGCTGACTTGTGCAATTAGTGCAGTTGCAAGTCTTGGGGGACAAAAGCACAAACTCCAAAAGGTTTGTTGGGGAGCTGGCAGTCGATGCCAAAGCAGCAAGGCATGAAGATACAGGTGGTGGCTGAGCAGCACTTGCATGGCAAACACAACTGATATGGAGCCAGTCGCCGCCGTTGTGTATCGTGATTAGGTTTAGTCACGCCATTAATGAAAAGCTTATACTCCGTCGGACTAGCGGGATGAAATGTCTCCGTCGTTGTTGATTGCTTTAGGTTTGGCTCATACATCTCACCAGTTGCTGATGTAGGGTTAATCGTTAATAGCAACCCCATGATGCAGATTAAGAAAACCACCAACTTTATGGTGTTACTGTTTGTGGAGTCGTCCACATCTCGCAGCCAAGCAAACACAAAAGAGAGAGAGATGATTGGAGAACGAAACTTTGTGTGGTATTTTGTCTTGCAGTTGCAGAGAGAGACTGAGTGGGAGGGGAGGTGGCTCCGTGGGTTTTCTTGAATAGTTTTGGGTTCTTGGTTTCTGCAAATTCACGGTGGAGGTGAAAAAAAATGAAAGAGAACCGACATAGTTTTTTGTGTCGATTCCCGCAAACGGCGCCAAATGTTGATGCACAAAACCGGATGGTCTTAGAACAACGTAAATCCGACCGTGAATCTGCATGAAATGTAAATAACACAAGATATATCATGGTTCACCCCAAGGTTTGGGCTACGTCCACATTGATTATGTATTTATTTGAGGGAGAGAGAGCTCTGAGAGTGAGAGCTTTGAAAGGGGGTGAGAGGGCCTAAGAATTGGTCTCCCTTAATTGTGAGGGTGAAGGGTCCTTTTATAGAATAAGGACTCCTCACTTATTACATATTTGCCCATTCCTTTATCACATAATTACATTTAAGTCCCCCGAGTATTTGTACGAGATCTAAATACGAGGCCCAATATATGGTATAAACAGTATGGTAAGAAAATGAAGAAATATCATGATTTTATATCTGATACTTTGCCAAATTAACAACCTAGTTCTCTTATCCAACCCCGAATTTGCTATTTTACACATTTTTTCAACCAAATGAACCTTGAGTCCTTCTAGTGCTGCAGATACAAAAACTGCAAATGACAAGTCTGTCCACATTCATCCAAAATACACACAAAAACAAATGAAGGGACACATTCAAACTCCAAAAAACTGCATAGAATAAACTCCAAGCCTTCAATGGTAGTAGTACGAATTTGTCTTTGTATAATAAGTTCAAATATAAAACAATGATTGCCAAAAACTTCAACTACTACAAAAATTTTAGAAAATAATTCACCAAAAACTAAAACCTTTAGTTTATATTTTCCACATATTGTTTTTCTAGCTAATAGCTACAACAGTAAATCCATATGAAATCAAATGTTAACCAAGCTGCAAATCTTAACAGTGGAAACCTCGCTTGTATATGCATATCTGATGATGCATGCCAGTCCATATGCAATCAAATCTAAATAGTCCATATGCGGTATGCATACGTGCTGATGCTGAAGCTCGCTTGTTCTTATCGGATTCGATCGATTCGATTGATTCAAAAATGGTGGAATTCTAATTAAATTGAAAACGAAAAAGAGACTAGATTGAGAGGGAGAGAGACAAATTCAATCCGATTCGATTGCAAAAATGGAGGTATTGTTTCTATGCAAAGAAGAGGTCAAGATTAGATGGAGAGATCAAGAAAGGGAGAAAGAAAGATCGAGAAATAGAGACTGGGCGAAAACTTCCGGAATGGTGGAGAGTGATTAAACGGCAAAGGTTTGCTGTCAAGGGCAAAACTGGAAACTCATTGCTTGGGCCAGTTTTATTGGCCTTGTTTGATTATGAATTTGTCCTAACCATTAAATAAACTTATAACATGGTTTTTGGTTAAAATTCAAAGTTTTCAAGCCATTTTTATTAGTTTTCCTTTAAAATTTCTTTGATATGATCAATATTTCTATGGAAATATCTAACAAATCTGGGAAAGATATGTAATTGGGAGTGAAGTCTAAAATTCACCTCATATCAGATGAACTTTCAAGTTTAGGTTAAAATCGACTATCGTCGACATTTCTGACACATTTGTTAAAATCGTAGAAATTCTTATATTTTGTCCATACCAATTTTTGACAATCCTTACATTGTCTGCTTTGAGCCCCGACCACGTCCTCACGATTTTGTTTCTAGGAACTCACACGAGAACTTCTCAATAGGTCACCCATCATTGGTCTGGGAAATCACATGAGAACTTCCCAATGGGTCACCCATCATGGGATTGCTCTAGCGCAAACTCGCTTAACTTCGGAGTTCCTATGGAATCTGAAGCCAATGAGTTCCCAAAAGACCTCGTGCTAGGTAGAGATGAGAATATACATATAAGGCTTACAGGATCCTCAGCCCTGGGCGATGTGGGATCTTACAATCCGCCCCCCTTAGAAAATTCCGTCCCTAAAATTTATGCACACTAGCACAACAACATATCCACATTGTAAGATCTCACATCGCCCATGGGTGAGGATCATGTAAGCTTTATATGTATATTCTCTCATCTACCTAGCACGAGGCTTTTTGGGAACTCACTGGCTTTAGATTCCATAGGAACTCCGAAGTTAAGCGAGTTCCCATGATGGATGACCCACTGGGAAGTTCTCGTGTGAGTTCCTAGAAACAAAATAGTAAGGGCGTGGTAGGGGCCCAAATCGGACAATATCGTGCTACGGCAGAGTCGAGCCCGGGATGTGACAATTTGGTATCAGAGCCAATCTCTGGCCGGAATTATGCCGACGAGGACGTCGGGCCCCTAAGGGGGTGGATTGAAAGATCCCACATCGCCCAGCGGTGAGGATCCTGTAAGCCTTATATGTATATTCACATCTCTACCTAACACGAGGCATTTTGGGAACTCACTGGCTTTGGATTCCATAGGAACTCCGAAGTTAAGCAAGTTCGCGCGAGAGCAATCCCATGATGGATGACCCACTGGGAAGTTCTCGTGTGAGTTCCCAGAAACAAAATCGTAAGGGCGTGGTATGAGCCCAAAGCGGACAATATTGTGTTACAACGGAGTTGAGCCTCGGGATGGGACATGATATATCCGTCGATATTTCTATAAATTTGCATATCGATATTTCTGCTAGTACCAATTTTTGACACGCAACTCTTTTGCATGTGCATGAGCGCGCGTGCCAAAAAAGCTAGTATTAACAATAATACAATGGGGGTTAGTTAGGAGGGAGAGATTTTTTCAGTGTGACCGAAACACGGGGTAGTACACCACGTGTTACTATGCAAATTGTAAGATATGTGTGTTAAAAAGTTAATATCTTAAAAAATAAAAAATTTCACCACTTATATAAAAGTACGTGATGTACCATCCGTGTTTCAGTCACAATAAAAAAATTCTCATGAGGAGGGAGGGAGGTACCGGTGTACATAGGGAAGTTACCACTCCACGTGTTTTAGTTATGTGACCGCCAATTCAGAGGACACCCACCGCCAACGGGTTACCGACTTTGGCTTGTTTGGCTAGTCGACAAACCACACGCAGAGACCAACGTTATATCTCTATCGTCTCTCTCCCTCTCCTTATGCAGCAGATGCATGTATAGCAATCAATATATGAAACTGATCAAACCCAAACCCCATTAAGTAAAATGGTCAAAAAAATATTCCAAGAATTTTGTAAAGGAGAACAATAATCCAAATAATGAAACGACAAAGACAAGAATCCGAGATGGCTTGAGTTCTGGAGCGATGCTGTCGTAGATCGTCGCCGGAGGAACTCAACCCCTTTCTCAGCCTCGTGCTCGTGGATCGTCGTCGATGATGGGTCGTCGATGATGGATCGTCGTCGATGATGGGTCGCCGAGTTCTCTAAACACCAGAGCTCTATTTTCAAAAATTCTTTTGAACTTCAACCCTGGTAAAAAAAAGAATTCGATTGCCAAAAACGGAACCAAAAATATTGGTGGAATGTGAAGCTACAATAAGTTTACAAACTGAGGACAAGATGGTAAATAATAGATAACGATGGAATAGAGAAGCTAGCAAAGAAGTTTTGAACTTGGGAGGAGGATAAGAAGATGCAGTTGAGTTTTTATCACCTTGTGTTTCGATTGTATAAAATGATCAAATCAATTGTAAATGTGCAGTAGATAATTGTGGTTTGTTACGTTGTTAAATAAATTCTATATATACTAAAACTCAGTTCAAGAGTTTCACTGTAAAGTTTTATTACACCTCATGCGTTTAATACATTTTTTAGCTTTCACTAGAGATTTATGCCCGCGAGTTGCTGTGAGATTGGAAATTGTATCAAATGGTCTAGATTAAAACAATCAATTCAATCAAGATCCATATTCTCAACAAACAAACTGTAACGGAGAACGTGATCAAGGATTTGATCAAAATGCACAGCGGAATCAACAACTACTACTCAACACTACACAATCCAAAACAGTAATGATATTAAGTTTTTTTTAAAACCTGATTGTACTAAGCGATTCTTTCAATAATATGATAAATTAAATAAAAGATCACTACCAATAGTTTAGATTAAAACAATCAATTCAATCAAGATCCATACTCCAACAGTTAGACAACTAAAAGCGAAGAGTTGAGAGAAGAAACAACACAAATGACTGGTTCCCCGAAAACGATTTAAGTAGAGTTAAAAAAAAAAGGGTTTAGTCATGACCAAATTTAAGAAGTCACTAAAACCAAAGCTCAATTGCAAACCTCCTTGTATTCCATGTATGCAATGACTGCAAGTCTGCTAATATGTTCAGTCATGTTGACCTGTATAAAGAAAAACTCATTTAGTTCATAGCAAATTGTGAGTCATTCTGAATATAAAAACTTCCTTTTTCAATCACCCATCTAAATAAAAAAATCAACTCCAAAATTGATGATCAGAAGTAACGCGGAATACACTAACGAATGAAATGCAGTTGAGTGACTCTAATTACACTAACGCGGACCCTATCTCTGAAGAAAACTAAAGAGAAGAACAATAGTTGTGAAGAGTTATCAACCAAAGTACAAAGACCATAAAGCATGAAATGTTCAAGAAGAGCAGAATTCCACTCCACTGATGCATATTGCTGTCACAGCTCTGAGAATAGCTTACTAAACCAATCTAACTCCATCATAAATTGGAAAGCTCATTCGACAAAAGGCTATATTTAAAAAAGGTTCATGTATCTGCCCAATTATACAAACAATTTTGCTAAGGAATGCCTTTCCAATCTCCTCCTACAGCAACAGACTCTGCATGTACAATTTGATAGTGTTTCTACCAGATAATATAGCCAATGGGATTAACAATTATTAAAGTTGACCCTCCACTACAACTATCCATTCTGCTATATATTCATTCTCTTGCAAAACGTTCAAAAGGATGATAAGAAAATCTTGTGTATATAAATTATAGCCGATGGTATATGTCCGTTCTCTTCTACCATTATAACCAATGAGATATATACATTCTCTTCTACCATTAGATATATAAGAAAATAACTATTTAACCGAAAATGAAGATCTAAAAGCTAGCCACTGTACATGTTCTGTCCATTCTATTCTACCATTGAAGCATGCATGTTAAGAAAATTTTGTAAATCTAAACGCTTATTTCAAACAGAGCATGTCCATTCAGCTCTTAAAACCGAAAGAAAAGATTTAGGTTTCTTTCTTACCCAAATCCACCAATTTGAATCAAATCTCTGCAACCCTTCCAATCAAACGCAAATTAATACAACTCTACAATCAATAAACAAAACGCAAGTTAATACAACACTGCAGTCAATAAACAAAACCCACATCAAAAATTCAACAAAGAAAGAGAATCCAGAAACCAAACCTATCAATCAATTCCTAAAATCAACAATAAAGAAAAAATTTCAATAAATAAGTATCTAACTCCACAAATAAACAAAGGCCCATATCAAATAATTCACAAAAATTAATACCAACTAAAGAATTACCTTCCAAGAGATGGAGACTCCGAGTAGGCTTCCAATAATGATTTGATTGATAAGGAAATAGTTGTAGGCCATGGGATATCACTTTGGGAATTTCATGGTTTACCTTTTCTTTTAAAATGAGGTCGCACTTGGTGCAATGGCAAGTGCCTTCGCCCATGAGCGGTAGGTCTCGGGTTCGAGACTTGGGAGCAGCCTCTCCATAAATGGGGGTAAGGCTAGCCGACATTCACCTCTCCCAAACCCTGCGTAAAGCGGGAGCCTTGTGCACTGGGTACAACCTTTTCTTTTAAAATGGGTTAATACTTGATCATCCAGTCCTCCAACTTTCTGTTTCTCAATCTTCAGCAAGAGGATTGAAATCAGATCCATTAAGTTTTAGAAGAAACAAAGTTAGAGGAAAAAAATGGTGTCTCCTACATCAAGCAATGAAAATGCAAATTCCTTGGACGTAAAAGAAGGCAAGCGTGGAATGCTTACTCAAGCTCAATTGAAGTTGAACGGGTCAGAGACAGAAACAGAAGCCAAGGAGGAGAAATAACGGTCAACGCTGAACTTGCGGCTGAGGCGAGTTCGAGAGCGATAGATTCAGATTTTTTCTGTTTTGAATATATATACAACTAATTTACCATTCAATCATATTAGTGGAAAACAATTAAACCGTAAAATTAACAACAATTAAATCTTAGGAAGACCAAATTTCCTGTAATTCAAAAAACCCAAATGAAAAGCTGTAGACAGTCAGCATCAAATCTATACCTTGAGTACATGATGATGAGGTCGCGAGGTATATGCCAATGGTGAAGGCCGATGTAAAGCAATTCAGAAAAGCGTGTTGAGGAGGCGTTGATGGTGGTCGAGCAGCTCGAATCGGCAAGGAAGTTGTCACAGTGTAAGGAGAATGGCTGAAGGCGTTGTTGTCGTGGAGGAAGTGGCGAGGGGGGAGAGCTAGAAAATCTGTTCTGGAAGCAAATGAAAGAGCCCCTGCATTTCCAACCCTCTTCCCTTACACGATGAGCAACACGTGTATAGGAGTGGTATATTAGTAATTTAACTGTGTAACTCACAATAAAAAGCTTAGAATGGATAGCTAATGAAGGGCAAATCCGCCCTTTTACTATTTCTGAACAGTGCTAAAACTCAACTGAGTTTTAGTATATACGAGAAAATATGCCCGCGCGTTGCTGCGGGAACATGTTGTTTCAGATGTAATCGGATGAATAAAACACATTTAATTTGAATAAATTCAACACAATTATAAACACATTGTACAATGAGTGGGAAGAAATTGAACGTCTTTGATTAGAAAGAGATGGTTTCCAAAAAAGTTCTGTTTCCTTGAGAAATAGAAGAAGCAACAAATCCAAATTGAGTACCATCGTATAATCTTGGGCTTACATTGTGAAAAACAGAAGGACCGCCAACGTTTATAACAATCAACGTTACTTGCCAACATCATTAGAGTGAACAATTAGGACCATTTTTTCTGTCCAGCCATTTTAGTTGGCCTAACTTTATGTAATTGCTTCTAATAACAGAATATTCTGATTGATATGGAAAGCATAGCTCATCTATTAAAAAAAAAAAAAGGCTGGAATCATTCATACCTGCCAAAAACCCAGAGTAATTTGGTTCAAGATGTGAGAGACCATTTATTTCTGTGTATCCATCAGAAGTCTCACTCATCTGCCTCCCAATCCCCTCCAATCCTCCAACAGATGTATAAATGAAACAATGAAAACATATGGGAACTCAAAACTCAAGTGAATTCTTGCATGAGAACTCAAATTCAAAACTCAAAATTAAGTCTCATAAAAAAATATAAAGCCATCTTATTTTTTCACCACATAAACAACAAATCACATATGTAACTGTACACCTAGATAAAAAATTATTCAAATTAAGATAAAATTCGCAAATGAGTCATCCAGAATCATAATTACATTAACATTTTTCATCCCGGATTTACATTCTTGTTTACAGTTATATTAGACTTCTAAACTTTCCTGGTCGTCACTTCAGAACTTCCGTCTTTTATTTTTCATGATATGCATGCTTCTCTGTTACAATTTGGAAAAATAAAAGTTGTTAATGTAAATGAATAACAGTTTTAGTGGAGTGATTTTCCTAATAGCTAAAATAATTGAGAAAATTTTTGTGATACTCAAATGCATTTAATAAGATTCATTAAAATAAAAATTGCAAGCTACCTTTTATCGTCAGTAAACAACCTTCTACAAACTTTATTTTGGTGCCAGCACGAAGAGTCACAACCTTTGTAAATAACAATTGACAAAAACCTGTCCAGATTCAAGATAAATCTTCAATGACAGTCATAGTTAAAATCTGCCATTCTTCTAGTAGCATTCTTGCAATAAATAAAAAAGAAAAAGACAACCATTGAGTTGCCTTCCTTCCAAATTCAATTCATTCACCATACATAAAACAACTAAAGGGAGGAAATCGAAAAAATCCTAAATCATAAAATTTCCAGTGCATGCACCACGAAGCTCCATATATGGTTCTATACCACTCCCAGAATAAACTTATGCAGAAACTATACACCATAAACTTTCTCAAAGATACAATGTCCGGCTTGTATACTACTTAGAAGACATAATCCATCAAAAATTACTCTGCAATAGGGATAAAGAAAATTTACCTTAACAGCGCCATTAAAAAAATGGGGATCCTGGAGATATTTTTGTTCAACCTGGGAGCATTTTTTCAAACCCAAAATTGAATCATCAAAAAACAAATTCAGTGCAACCATTATGCTCAAGGGAAACTATTGTAACAAAATTCAAACGGATAGCAACCATGTCCGTGGATACCTATGACTTTTCTTATAACAACTTGACAGGTCCAATCCCAAATTCTGAAATTTTCCTAGAGATGGCCCAATTTCTCAAAATCTTAAATCCAACTACATTTCTCAATGACCAAATGGCCACATATGAGAACCAAAACAAAGCCTTGAAGGGGGAAGAAGAAAGAAAAAAAAAACAGAGGAAAGGTACTGTTCAGCTCCTGCAGTAATGATTTACCTTTTGTTTTGGAAAAAGTTTCCATTTTGTTGGAGGTTTAGGCATTGGCAGCTGTAGAAAGCAATAGAATATGTCATTGGCAGTCAGACGTTATGCTTAAGAATACAACAGGAACTCCTAAATCGATTACAGAAAAAAACCAGCAGAATCAACAGCCTTTTTGCATACTGTTGCAGCTTCTTGAAGTCTCTCATCAACCTCTTCCTTACAAGAGTCGACGTCACTAATTTGCTACCACCCATAATTCATGAACCCAATTTAATAAACCGTATTTTAAGATTTAACTACACATTGAGCGAAAACCAATTTCTATTTTTTTTTCCAATGCCTGCCAAAACATCAAAACCCACATTTCTAAACCAAATTGCACACAAAAGATATTGGGGCAATTCAAGTTGCGCAACTTAAACACATAATTACCAATACAAATATTGTAAACTACTACATAGATAGCTTCAGCTGATCTACATATAGACAAATTCAAAGTTCAAGACTCAAAATCGGGCTCAAAAATTGGAAATTTCACTTCAATTAAGCAGCTTTTCAGATGTTTACAGCTTAAATATGCATGGTAACAAAAAGAATCATCCTTTCTTCACTAATTGGACACTAAACGAAAAACCCTAATTTATATTATTCAAATTACAGAACCTACGATGACAAAACCATTTACAGAACCTACAATCGTATGATCAAGATTTGAAACTATCATTAGCCAAGCTTTAAACCAATCCATGACTATCCTATATCCAATGCAAACCTGCACTGAATTATAATATACAAAAAATACAAACATCAGAAAAACCATTCCAAATCCAAATTCAAACATATGATTCCAATGACATGATGATGGACACACACACACACACACACTACAACAAAACTTGCCAGAACAACCAAACGCGAAAAAAAACCCTAACCTTAAAAACTGACCCAGAAGAACAAATCCCAGTTACCTCTCAGCCCGAGAGTTGTAATTCTCTTCTTATGTGAGCTGCACAGATATCCCAAACCGCTCTGCACTTAATTCCCATAAAATAAAACTGGTATAAAAATTTCATGACACCTATAAAAATCCACCGTGCATAGTTCTTTTAATTCTGACACAGAAACTTCATTTTAAACTAACATTCACACAATCCTAATCATTTGTGAATTACCATATTCTTATCATTATTTCAATGTCTTCTTCTTAGACCAGTCACTAAAATTACTAATGTATTTAGTGATTAGGCTTGACTTACAATCTTCTTCAGTATCATCTCCATTTGGAATTGTCGGAGCAGATCATAGCCACACCTCAGAAGCTATCCAATCTCTTCCCTGGATTGGATTTGATTGCCTCAGATTCTAACTTTTCAGCTGCACCTTCGGAGTTTGGAGTTTATTTGGAAAACATTGCGGAGTCCAATTGTACGGGGAGATTCACGCAGATGCTACAGCCTGAGCCATCAGATTTGGACAAAGTGGTGGTGGCGGCTGTCTAGAGGCAGAACAAAGCAAAAATTTAAACCACCATCTGAAACATGCTCTCAGAATCAGAACAAAAAAAGGCATGAAATCACAGGATTTAAGTGAATTAAGGCAGGGATGAAACTCATCTTATAGAGGAAGAGCTGAGCAGCTCCGCAATTCACAGGCGCACCCCACCCCCTACCACCCCTGAAACCCCTGCACCCTACGCGCACATCCTGCACCCTTATTCCCTTGCACCCTTATTCCCCCACACCCTCACTTTAGAATTCAACCCCAATATAATCAAACCTAAACAAAAATTAAAAACCAAATTAGCCAAATTGGAATAGTTAGATCAAATAAAGATTTGAGCCAACCAATTACACAAATTAATACATACAAAGGAATATGAAAAATTTGAGTCAACCAATCACACAAAGCAATCCATATAAAGATTTGAGCCAACCAATTACACAAATTTCAGAATGAAGAATAAAATTGACAAAAAATCTATACAATTTACACCTAAAAACTTGCAATTTTCTCCTCAACCTAAAAGTGAAGATTTAGGAAATACCAAATTAACAAACCAAAAAACCCTAACAATCAGAGTTGTTAAAAGCAGGTGTATACATGTTCCAGCTCTTCATCAACACATTCGCAATTGGACTACAGAATAATCTATCACAACTTAATTCTTGCAACATGAATGTCAATCTTCAAATGCAAAAGCATATCTAACAAATGATTATTCACAGAAAAGCACATTTAACAAATGATTATTCGCAGAAAAGCACTTTTACCAAATAATCAGGCAAGCAATTCAATTGTACTCATTCTAAAAACAACTAAAACAAAAGTTAAAATAAATAAACAGATAGATAAGCTTAAGCACTTTTAGCATCATTTCCCTGAAGCTTATAAAATTATTTGGCCAAGAATTTGAGGAGAGAGAGATGCAGGAAACTTTAAGTGGAGTTGATGAAGCGTTAAATTGGATTTGGAACTTCGAAACCCAGGCATGGTAGAACAACGTTCTGTAGATGCAGAGAGAGAAATGTACAACAACCAAACCCAATTCACGAAATGAAAAAATAAATTTTGGGTTATGTCTACAACAATAAAAAAATATAAAAAATTCAATCTATTTTTCAGATTCAGAAGCAAAAAAAATGGTGAACTACACAGCTAGGAAAATTCGAAAACAAAACCATTAGATCTGAAACTATTGCTCATAGATCCGTGAATGTTCGAACTAAAACAATAAAACCCATATTAAATCTTCAGAAATTGATTGAAAAGTCCTTACCTTGAGGAGGAAGACGAACGCCAACAACCAGAGACGCAAATTGGGAAAGGAAAGATATAGAAAGAGAAAATGACTGCACCCACCCTCTCTTTCTCTCCTTGTAATTGTGCACCCAAACTCCATGAAAAATACAAAAGTAAGATAAGGAATTGAATGGCAAATCCAACAATGAGATAAGGAATTGAATAGGATCTTCCGCTTAAGAAGCTACCAGTGGCAAGTCGTTAGTGTCAAAAAGTAATTATAGTCAAAATATCAACTATTGAATTCCATGTTGCTTCTGCGATCATTTACATTCTAAAACCATTATTAAACCACTACTCTATATTCAGTTCTTGTAGCCAGCAAATGAGTTGTGGATATAATTCTAGTCAAAGTTGGAAAGATTATGTATTATGTGCTAGAGAGGAAAGTAAGAGGACTTACTTTTCCACCACATCGTCACCTCCAACTCTGTTCCAAACAACGTCCCAGTACCTTTATTATAAGTTTTGACATATATCAAAGTGCAAACGAACCACAGATTATGCATGTATTTAGTAAACAAAAGAAATCAGCGTTGATATTTGTATATCGAAGATATAAAACTGTGTAGTTGCCCTCTATTCGATAAAGGCACTCAAAATCAAAAGATAATGGTGAATTGGTGATGCAGATGCTAAGATTAGCAATTGGATTAGCTTTTGTTCTACAACTGAGGATGCAGATGCTATGATGGCTTTGGAAAACAAAGTAATTGGAGTCATACCTTTCCAAATCAAGAAGCAAATTGGCAAAATTTATCATAAATTAGAGGCATACCTTTCTGAAGTGTGGAATCAAAGTCAGCAGAAAAATGGTAGTACCCTGAAATTAACAATAAATTTAACAAATTGGATGAAATCAAAACAGGGAAGCCCTAAGAAGCAATTAAGAGGGAAATAGAGTACATCTACGATGAAGTTTAGATTGAGAGGGTGTGATTTTAGCTTCTGGATTACACAGGGCAGGGTTGTAACCTATATTCATATTAGAGATGAGAGTAGAATCGAAAGCACTCCCAAGATTATACACCGTATTTTCCTGCAACCTAAAAATAGAATTAACCCTTTACATGTTGGGTTACGAAAAGGAGTAAAGTCTAAAATATCAATTTGAATTTAATATTGACCAAATCTCAATAAAAATAAAAGTAAAGCAAAGAAGAAACACGCACACACCATGCCTATGCATGTACATTTGCTTATACACATGAAAAAGAATACACATGTGAATAAAATTAGACAATTTTAAACCTTTACCATCTTGACGACTATGAGAAGCTTTGCCACAGCTCCGTAAATATATAAGGGATATAAAATTGCACAGATATACATGATGCATAAAGTCTCACATGTTTCCGAAATGAAAACACTACAAATCCAAGATCTACGACCAATTAATTCTTCAACCGCTAATCGATGGCTGGATATTCTTAGCTGCCTTTGTAGTTCTTGTTTGTCATATTCGAACACAATGGGATTAGAGACCTCAAAAACAAATGATGCACATACAGATCTTAATATGGGTAAAATACCAGCTGAATTTAATAAGAAAGAATTCAGACCACAATACTATAGTTGATTATTAAATCAACAGCGTAATGTCTTGTTGAGATTCTGTTTCAGCACGCACTAAGAATAATCTCAATGGCATATTCCTTTTCTACAGGTCCTGAAGATTTCGGAATCCGGATCTTGGGTTCATTTGGTTTACAAAATATGAATCATAAGCTCAAAATCTCAAAACTTTCCCAAAATTCTTCAAATGATGATTTTTTTTTTTTTTTTGAAAAATAGAGAACTAACTGACCATCTTCTTCCTTGATGAAACACTTGAGAAAGAAAGCGAAGCCTTGAATCTCAGCTGCTACATGTCTTATATAAAAAGCCAAAATATAAAAAATTAATCAAAAGGTTGAGAGAACTCACATCCCAATCATGCTCATTGCTGATATTAACACCCACTGACAGCAGCCCTTGATTTTTGGAATTCCCACGCCCAACTCCATGACCTCTGTCTCTGCCATCCCTCTTTCCCTCAGAACCATACCCATTTTGGACCCACCCCTCAATCCCGACACCAACCCTTGATTTGAGGAGGAAAAATCAATCCAACACTCTTTTGGCAAGAAGAAGCTCAAGGCTGGAAAGAAGCTTCCAAAGAGAACAATCCATAAAGCAGACCACAAAAATTAGACAAAACCCAAAAACTAAACAGTTAAAAAAAACCCCTAAAATGAAAAGAAAAAATAAACTGAATTTACAGAAATGTCATAGCTTGTACCCTATCATATCCAAGTTGTCGTACATCCTCGAGCCTTTGCGTTCATATATGCTTCCTCAATTTTAGTGTAAACCCCCAAAATAAACTGCAAATATTCTAGAAATGGTAAAATGAATTGCAAACCCGTCAATCATTTCCCAAAATAAACTGCAAATCATAAAATTACCTACTCCAAATCGGCTGGAGAACTCACCAGGAAACCAAGGCTTTTATGGGCTTAAAATTTCCTTCGAAGTGGGACTAAATTCACGGTTTTTCAGCACAAGGTCGTTGTGCTTCGTAGATTCTGAGAGAGAATCGAAGAGATTTCTAACGACTTGGTGGTTTTTAAGCTCGTTGGTGATTTCTGAGAGAGAAGGCGAGGAGAGAAAATGGAGATGGAAGCAGAGTCGAGGCTATGTCGTAGAAGTTGAATCGCTGGCTTCCACGATCATCAAGCATGACCGCACACGCACAACACCCTACCTAGAGAAGGGAGACGGCGGCGACTGGAGGATAGGATGGAGGAGAGACCGTCGTTCTCGCAGGGTCTGCGAGACGGAAGAGGCAATGAGGGTTTGAGAAGGAAATGGAAAGGGCCAGCTTTACCATCGTTCTTCCCTTCCCACGATCATCAACACGTGTGCATCAAGATTAGCGGCCGAGAGAGCCTGGCAAAGCACCTACCTAAATATCTCTCTCACTCCGTCCAAACTCGTAGCTCCCATCTCTCTCCAATCTGTCAGGCTCTGTGTCTCCCTCCTCTGTAGTCGCTCTATCCCCCTCTCTCCGCTCGCCAGAGGCACACCCAGCTGTCTCCGAGTAAAAAATGGGAGCGATTGTCTCTCTCCAATTTGTCAGGCGTGATGTCCCCCTCCCCTCTCTCTCGCCGATTCAAACGTCAAATGCAGCCAACGGCTGAAAATAGGTTTTTAAGCTTGAGTGGCAATTTTGTAAATTAAGTGAAAGGTGGTTAAAAGCATCCGAGTGGCAATCTTGTAAATAAACTGAAATGTGGTTTAAAACACTGTTCATTTGTACAGTGCAATTGAAAAGCCTTGTTTAGACTAAAGTAATAATAATTTCTTTGCGATGAAACTTTAACTGTCGTTTTACACTCCTAGAGAATATCACTCTTGCCCTTTTATCTAATTCTGCAGTCAACAAAAATTCTTCATTGAATTCATAATGCTCGATGGAGTGACTGATGCAGAGTAACATGCACACCTACTCGGGAAAAACTCCGAAAATTGCTAGACATTTCAAGTGGTGATTTCTAACCTTTGCATTTGTTGTTTCCTTTCCTACAGTTCATGAATTAATACATTTTCATCCACTTGGTATTTTGAGTAAATTCACAATCGGTAATGAAAGCGAAGTAATGAGCTTCTTTCTTCTCTTAACTATGTTTTTTCAGATTGTAGAATGCTTTTCTCAAGCTGAGATTGTAACCCAATCAATAAGCAAGTGAAACACAGAAGTTCTATATCGCATGTTAGTTTTGATCCATTTCTAAAAATTCTATGCATGGTACAAGAAAAGCGTCTCTTTGATAGCAAAAGGAAAGAAGAGTGTGAAGTACTGAACAACAATGTAAAAAGTTGAGACATAGAAAACAAAATATTTTATGTGTATTATAATTACGTGGATGTTAATAAGATAATTTTTACATATCATTTGTTCTTTATAGAACATAAGGAGTTCACCAAAAAAAAAAACATAGGGATGTAAATAGATTTTGATATGAAGGTAAATAATTTTTTTACAAGTCCCACACATTTACCAAAGTTTAAAAACCCACCGTGTTGCGCAGGCTTTTTTGCTTGTACAGAGTAGAGTACATTAAAGATTTGTACAGGCTGCGGTTGTATACATTGCATGAATATGCTTTCTAGATTGTACCTTTTGAGAGACCAGGAATCATTTGTTAATGGCAGAGAAGAGGAGAAATAATCCAAATACTCGTTGTATACGATGAATGGACATAATTTACGAGTTTTTAGAATCTTCACAAAAGAATCCGAAGATGATCTTGTTATGTTGGGAGGGGGAGGGGGTTAAGCGTACGTGAGATTCTGAGATAACAGGGAAATGGCCTGCAGGGCATTAAATTGGATCATATTGATTTGGTGCCTTTGTATTTTTCTATATCTCTACTAATTAATAAAATATTTATTGTTAATCAAAATTCTATAAAATTATCAGTTTAACCCTCTAATTAAAACAGAACATGAATAAGCAATATGGGATAAAAATATAATTTCACACAACTAAATTTTGCTTTTTTTTTTTTCAAAGCCTCACCTACATATAATCCTAACATATCTCTAATTAAAAAAAAAAAAAAGACTTCCCACTTCCATGTTCTCTATCACTTCCTTCCTCTCTCCTTCTATTTCAAAAACAAAAATAAAAAAATATCTCACATACTTTTTATGTGTCCATGTGCTAGTAAATAATGAATGATAAACTATTGATTTCAAGCGTATACTTTGGATGAAAAAGACTATCAAAACTATTACAAGAGTGCTTTAAACTCGAAAGTAGTCATCATTGTATTCGTCAACTGCAAATAAGAGCATCTTCAATGAATAATACAAAATACTTTGCAATATACATTTTATATTTTTTTTGTTGGATGAAAATTCTAACGGAAGAGCTCTAAATATATATAAAATAAAGGCATAAAAAATAAATGAGATTTCAAATTTACATTTCTCCGATTAGAATAAATTTTTTTTTTTTGAACAAGCGATATTGTTTGCAGTAAGAGATGGAGTGGTGGACTTAATAATGGCAAATTCTTTTGACAATAAACGAGCTTAAGACATCTCACATGAATATCATTAGATCTCTTACTTATAAATTTACTTTTGCATATTTTAAAATTATAAAATGATTTATAAATAAACTTATATATCTCAAATTTGCATCTCTTCATTGTAAAAGCTCTAACAATTTCTTCTCATGTTAATTCAATATTTTTTTCTCCTTTTACTAATATGATGTTACTGAACTGAATAGGTGATCATTGAGGATGAAACATTGCTTCAAATCGTATACTCTCAACTATTTAAAACTGTACATCAATTTTTATTTTTCAATGTGTCAGAACACAAAACAGTATGCAGTATATTATTATATATATATAAGTAAGAAAAAAAAATTCTTTTTCAAATATCCCTCTACTTATATAGAGACATATTTGTAAAATCTCTCTTGTTTTTTATCGCAATTCTTCACGGTTCACATAATCACAACACGGTCCACTTGTCCAACACCATGCAACACCAACAAGCTTACGTTATCTCTACATATATAAAAGTATATAACCAGCACCACCCTCACACACCCACTCTCTCTCTCTCTCTCTCTCTCTCTCTCTGTGTCATCGTCAGTTAATTACGTTAAACTAGAAATGGAGCAGCTCAAACCAAGTCCTGCAAATCTCTGCCCTCTCACTCCCCTCACCCTGCTAGAAAGGGCAGCTGTCGTCTATGGCGACTGCCCCTCCGTCGTCTATACCACCACCACCTACACGTGGTCCCAAACCCACCGCCGATGTCTCCAGCTGGCCTCCTCCCTCTCATCCCACCTAGGCATCAAACGCTCTCAAGTCGTCTCTATAATCTGCCCCAACACCCCCGCCTTGTACGAGGTCCACTTTGCTGTCCCCATGGCGGGAGCCATCCTCAACAACATCAACACCCGTCTCGATGCCCGCACCGTCTCCGTCATCCTCCGCCACAGTGAATCAAAACTCGTCTTTGTCGACCACCTCCTTGCCTCTCTGGTCCTGGAAGCCCTCTCCCTCTTCCCACCACAGCTCCCTCGTCCACAACTCGTCCTCATCACCGATCATCCGGACGACGAGTCAATCCCAGGCATCGATCATTTCATAGACACGTACGAGAATCTAGTGGGAAGGGGAGATCCGCTGTTTAAGTGGGTCCGGCCCGTTTCCGAATGGGACCCTATCGTCTTAAACTACACGTCCGGAACGACGTCCTCTCCGAAGGGGGTCGTGCATTGCCACAGGGCAATTTACATCGTGGCCTTGAGTTCCCTGGTGGACTGGTCCGTGCCTAAAAACTGCGTCTATCTGTGGACCCTACCGATGTTCCACGCAAACGGGTGGTGCTTCCCTTGGGCCATGGCCGCCGTCGGCGGCACCAACATTTGCGTCCGCAAATTCGACGGCCCAAAAATCTACGACTTAATCGAAGCCCACGGCGTCACCCACATGTGCGCCGCCCCCGTCGTCCTCAACATGCTCGTCAACACCCGGAGATCCGACCCACTCCGAAATCCAGTTAACATTCTCACCGGTGGGGCTCCGCCTCCTTCGAGCGTTTTGCTCCGGGCCGAGTCGATCGGGTTCGTGGTGGGTCACGGCTTCGGGATGACGGAGACTGCGGGGGTCGTGCTGTCGTGTGCATGGAAGCCGGAGTGGAACAAACTCCCGGCGATGGAGCAGGCGAGGCTGAAAGCGAGGCAGGGAGTGATGACGATCGGGATGACGGAGGCGGACGCCGTGAATCCGGATTCGGGTTTGGGAGTGAAGCGAGACGGGTCTGAAGTCGGGGAGATAGTTCTGAGAGGCGGGTGCGTGATGCTCGGGTATTTGAAGGACCCATCGGGAACTGCCAATTGTATGAAAGACGGCTGGTTTTATACCGGTGACGTGGGTGTAATGCATCCCGATGGCTATTTGGAAATCAAGGACAGATCCAAGGACATTATCATAAGCGGAGGTGAGAACATGAGCAGCGTGGAGGTCGAGTCAGTGCTGTATGCGAACCCAGCTGTCAACGAGGCGGCGGTCGTGGCGAGGCCCGACGAGTTTTGGGGGGAGACGCCGTGCGCGTTCGTGAGCTTGAAGAGTGACGTCACTCCAAAGCCGACGGAGAAGGAGATCATGGAGTTTTGCCGGAAGAAGCTGCCGCACTTCATGGTGCCCAAAACGGTGGTGTTTAAGGACGAGCTTCCCAAGACTTCCACCGGAAAGATTCAGAAGTTTTTGCTGAGGGAGATTGCCAGAGGGATTGCGCTGTCTTCCTTATCTTCTCCTCCGCCGCCGCCGGCGTCGCTGACGACGAATAGGATGTAAGAGAAACTACCCAACAAAGAGAATAAAAAAATTTAAAAAAAAAAAAGAGAGGAGAGTAAAAAAATCGCAAGTTGGCCGAGTTTTCCATATGTTCCATAAAGTTGACTAAAAATTGCAAAGATTCTAATATTATAATTCAAGAGATTCTAAATTTCGGCGGTTAATTTATTGGGCAGGTGCGTGGCTTGATGAACAACGTGACGTTGGAAGCTTGGGCTTTGCCGGACAACGTTGGACTATATGCTTATGATATTAGCAAAATTACATGCAAGTGTTGGTGACAGAAATTGTCGTATAACTTGTGGTTTGTCATATGTGACTGGAATCTTATAATTTTATACGTTTTAAAGTTGAATCTTATTCTCAAATAAATTTTTATATAATTCAAGTTTGATATTGTTCGCCATCTTGATTGGAAAAAGAAAAATGTTCCTTGACCCGGCAACAATTGTGAATTTTTTGAAAAATAATTCAGGATGGTAAGTCATATTTAAATATTATTCCTATTTTTCTATTATAAAATATCTATCTACTTATATAGTAACCAATGTATAAAATATCGATGATTTCGGAAATATCGATAGTTCAAAAACACGGAAATTTCGATGGAAATATCGGGATATTATCGATATCGATAAAAATTGAATAAAAACCATGGAAATTGTAAGAAAAACTTGAAAATTTTTATTGAAACTTTGAAGGATGTTTATTTAGTCAATTATCTATTAGTTTATCACAAAAAATTGGAAGGAAATGCATTGCATGATAGATATAACTGATTTAAGTTGATTATATAGCGAGCTGGCAAACATTGTGAGTATAGAAAATATGTAGTAATTAATGATAGATATAACTGATTTAAGTTGATTATATAGCGAGCTGGCAAACATTGTGAGTATAGAAAATATGTAGTAATTAATGAAAGAAGTTTAAGCACACCATAATCATTTATATATAATGAATTAGTACAATATTTTACACTTTATACATTGCATGGTAAGATACATGAGTGACTTAGCAAGGTCTAAAATATTGATGATATCGGAAATATCGGTAGTTCAAAAAAATATCGGTAGTCCAAAAACACGGAAATTTCGATGAAAATATCAGGATATTATGGATATTTTAGACCATGATAGTAACATATAGACAGCGTGTTTCGTACTCTCCTTGGTGACCGGCGATCACATTGATTAGACTTTGGCTTGCTTGGTCTATATGGTCGTGGTCAAGCATGCCGGTCATGACTATTTCATTTGAAGTATATTTCTTATTTGCAATCACCATCCAATCTCGATTCTTTAATGAGTTAAAAAAGGAAAGTTTTATGAAAATGGGTTGTGCTAAATTTATTTTAACCAAAAATCATGCTATAACTTTATTTAATGAAAAAGAATTAAATTTTAATAAAAAACCCTTAAGTTTTAATAAAATGGACAAAAATAAATAAATTTTACTGAAAAGGACACAATTAAAAAAAAAAACCTAACACGTAGGATCTGTACACTGTTTATGAAACTGGGCACTGTTTATGAAACTTAACATTATTTATAAAACTGAACACTATTTATGAAACTGAACACTATTTACAAAATTGCATTATTTATGAAACTGAACGGATTTATTGGTCCAAATTCATAAATAGAGCCTAGTTTTTTGTCCACTTTCATAAATAATGTCTAGTTCTTAGTCATGTTTCATAAAATATTGCCTAGTTATTGGATCCAATTTCATAAATAATGTACAGTAATTGGTACTGTTTTATAAATAGTGTCTCTTTCTTGGTTCGGTTTCATAAATAGTATCTAGTTATTGGTTCACTTTAATGAATAGTGCCTAATTCTTGGTTATGTTTCATAAATATTGTCTAATTCTTACTCCAGTTTCACAAATAGTGTATAGTCCAGTTTCATAAATAGTTTCCACCTATTGGTTTAGTTTTGGAAATAATGCCTAATTCTTGTTTTCGTTTCATAAATAGTGTCTGCTTACTGGTCCAGTTTCATAATTAGTGTCTACTTATTGGTTTGGTTTCATGAATAGTGTCTACTTATTCGTTGTTTAATTCTTGGTTCAGTTTCATAAAGTTTAAAACTTAGACCCTTTTTGGTCCTGTAAAAGCACCCATTGTGCCGAAAACGATGAACCTAGAAGTGATTATTTAGATCAAAACCTTGAGAAAATTATGTTCTCAATAATTATATTTAAAAAGTTGTATTACCAAATTAAAATTTTGCCACATTTTTTACATACCTACTATAATAAATGTAGCTCTCCATCCAATTTCTTTAGCTTGGGAGTCATCTTAGAGAAATTTTCCCTTGTGCCCGTAACACAAATTTTATACCACATGTTATTATGTAAAGGATGAAAATTTTATTTTTTATGTTATTAATTTTTTAACACTAGAATCTCACAACTTGTATAATGTACCACCCTGTGTTTCGAGCACATTGAAATGTTTCTCGTCATCATAACTGCTATTGGGAAACAACACCACAAAAATAAAATTGGAGAATGTAATTCAATTTGAAGTATTTTTCATATTTTAAGAAAAAGGGAAGAAAGAGGGGGGGGGGGGTACGTGCCCCAGTGCAAGTTGGATTTCTTTTTTAATTATTATTTTGTTTTTATCATTAAATAAAGTTGATAGGTGATTTTTAAATAAAATGTAAGGATTTGAAACTATTTTTATTATTTTTTTAAATTTAAGAAATTTATATAGTGATAATAATTTTTACAACTCCAAATAGATCTTATTTCTATTGGAGAGGTGATATAAATGTTTGGTAAGAGTAGTATTTTTTGTTCTTTTAAGAATAATGCTACACTGACAACATATATGTACATCTCACTAATATAGGTAGGGTACACCAACACATGTGAGTCTCATTTCTATTGTAGAGATGATACAAATATGTGGTAAGAATATCATTTTTAGTTCTTTAATTTAGTGGATTAAAACGTCAAACTCTAATTAATAAGAGGAATGTTACCCTTACCATATTTATACGGGATGTGTTATCCACACACCTTATTTTCCTTTTCACACACCCTTTGTTAATTTATGTTCGTTGATTTTCTTCAATTCATCCGATCTGACGGCCAAAAATTAGAGGAGTGTGTAAGAAGTAAAAAATGGTGTGTGGATATCACATCCCTATTTATACTATCTCTCCAATAGATATGTGATCCACATGTGTTGGTCAACCCTACTTCTATTAGAGATGTGATATAAAAAATGTGGCAAGTGGGTGTTGCTGCATATGCGTAGTTTTGAACGAGTGCATGAGAGAACATGAATTTGAAAGACGAGGTAAATAAATAAACACGAAACTTTTGAACCCCAATTTCATGAAACAAGCTTACAAGGAATATACAAAATTTCATCCATCGTGCCGGGAACCGCTGCCCAGAGGAATATTGGACAGCGGTTTCCCCACACAAGGACTGTAAAAAGACACTCGCCCCTTCCCCGCAACAAAAATCACAATTACACCACCTGACCCATAAAAAATCAACAGGGGACCGCTCCTAAGTTGCTATACCGGAAAGTTTAGAGTACTTTGAACAGAACGTAGACTTCTGTTAAAGTAATCATCGTCCTTCGTGAAGATCTTCAGAGAACACTGCTGCTCGAGAGACGTTGTCATTATCAAAGCCACTTAGACCAGAGTAAGGACCAGAAGAGAACATTGAAGATGACACATCGGATTCGTAGGTAGTTGAAGACTGCCTGTTATTGGGTCTGGTAGTGGAAGAGGTTAACATGGAATCCTGGTATTCTGTGATCCGTTGCACCATCTTCAGTGATTGTACCACTTCACCCATCGTAGGGCGTTGGCTTGCCTCAGGAGCAACACAAGCCGCTGCAATCGTGCAAACTCGTACAAAGTCTTCCGTCGGGTACTTTCCTTCAAGACTTGGATCAGCAAGCTCATCCAGCCTATCCTTGTCTCTAAGAATTGGCCTTGACTGGAACAGAAAACCCACACATCTCACTTTCCATTCCGACATTATAATGGAAAAATACCAATTGAGTATCATTTTGCACATGAGAAAAAGGTTACGCATTTATCGCTTATTTTTTCTGCTCTTTCTTTTCCCTAAAGAATAGTATGTTGTTACGTTAAATCCGATCAAGATAAATGGTCATTTTGAAACATTAGAATGAGGGGGGCAATGCATGAATAATACTAACCCAAGTGACAAGATTCTCCTGTCCGGCTGGCTGTGACATATCTACAGGCTTTCTTCCAGTGAGTAACTCAAGAAGGACAACCCCATAACTGTAAACATCACTTTTAACAAGTAGGTGTCCAGTCATGGCGTACTCTGGAGCCACATACCTGTAAAATCAAATAGTTTACATCTTAGTGCATTCCAGATGGTAGAAATGACAAGGTTAAGGAGGGGAGAAATCGAAACCAACCCGAATGTTCCCATCACACGAGTTGAAAGATAGTTTGCTCTGCCTTCAGGAGCCTGTTTAGCCAGGCCAAAATCAGCAACTTTAGCATGAAAGTTGTTCTCAAGCAATATATTAGATGCTTTAAAATCTCTGTGGATGACACAAGGTTGTGAGTCCTCATGCAGGTAAGCAAGTCCTCTGGCAGCATCAAGTGCAATTTTCATTCGGGTGTCCCAATCCAAAGGACAATTTACTCCCAGGGGACCTGAGATGGGGAGTGAGTGAGAGGTATCAGTAGTGCATATGGTAAAGAAAAAGTATGATTAAGATGTAAAATGTTTCCATTTTGAACTGCTACCCCCAAAACTAAAAAATTAAATGCATAAATTTAAAAGAAACAGTAAACTTTAGATGGCACATGGCAACATGTGATCCGAGAAATTACCATGGAGCCAGGCCTCCAAGCTTCCATTTGGTACAAGCTCATAGCAAAGTAAGTTTTGTGAAGAGTCACGACTGCTATAGTAACCCACAAGTTTCACCAGATTACGATGATGCAGCCTGCTCAGCATTTCAACCTCAACCAAGAACTCCTTATCGCCCTGTTGCCCTCCATTGGTAAGTCTTTTAATTGCTACAGCTGTACCATCACTTAAGACACCCTTGAACACCTTGCCAAAACCACCCTCTCCGAGTATGCTTGCAGGTTCAAAGTTGTTTGTTGCTTGTTTAAGTTCTTCATATGTCAGAAATCGAGTGCTGCTTGGATGAGGTAAAGGTCCTACTGCTGGTACTGTATCAACAGTCATCTGCTTTTCAGGGGCTGAAAAATGCCAAAAGGAAAAAGGAGGGAAAAAGGCATGAAATAAACAACTTGAAAAGGAACCCGGTACCATATCATGCAGAACGGACAAATTCAAGTTTATTTCAAAAAAAAAAAAAAAATCAGCAAAATTCTATTTCAGGTTTCTGTTCTTGGTGTTTCAAGCAACATTTTTCATAAGACCCTAATATTTTTTTTCTTCAGCTGGTTAACTGGATTTAGATAATTGAAAACACAACTAATTTAAAAGCTTTAACTAAATTTATCCAGACATACTCGCACAAATAAGGTATAATTTACATTTACTTTTATTTTTATGTAGTAAGAATTTACAAGAATATTATAGTGGTGAAAATATCATCGTGACTGCATACTCTGAAAGTTTTAAGAACAGGATAATACCGAAAATTATGGGCAAATATTGGGACCCAAAAAAAAACAAGCAAATGTACAAATCTGACAATTGAAACACATACCTGTTTCTATAGGAGAAGCTTTAGTCTTCTCTCGGCGGAATGTGCACAAACAAAGTATGAGCACAGATATAATGGCAATGAACAGTATGCCAACGCCGATACCAATAATGAGATTCCAATTTGAATGCCTCCCTTTATCTGAAGCACTTGAGGATGTACCAGTCGGGGATGGATTTGCTGGGGCTTCCACTGGTGATGCAGCAATAACAGGAGCTTACAAAAGAAAAGAAAGAAGAGCATGTTAATATTCATACAAGCGAGTTAACTTCCTTGAAGCAAGTAAGCCGACTATTAAAATAAAGCATTCAACATCATTAGTAGTGAAATAAATTATTGCTCTACCCTTTCACAGTTTGAACAACACAGACGCACACACAGATGCACACACCGCACACACCGCACACACGTACATGGCGCCCACCGTACACACACGCACATGGCGCACACCACACATGCAGCGTGCGCGCACACACACATCTTTAATAGTGCAATAAACTATTGCTCTACAGATGCACGCATGCACGCTAACACACACACACAATATACTGTATGGTAAAAGCAAACAGACAGCTAACTTGATGCAGATGGCACAAATTACCTATTGCAAAACTGTTACTATCAATTAAAAGAACGACAATATAACTATTTAGAACGTAAAATATTGCAGTCATATCACCATAAAGATTGACATCATACTGCAACCATATACAAGTATAGAAGATTCTAAAACATTAGGGTAACATGACAGAATTACCATGAGAAGGAGGTGGAGGCTTAAACCAAGTTATATTGAGGAGTTTGTAATCGCCCACTAATGCAGGGTTCAATTTAATCTTGTGCATGACAAGAGAAGAGTTTATTGCTGACGCATCACTTGCAGAGAAGCTGAGTCCTGAACTGGGAGTAATATCCATTGAAATATTTAATCTTGATAATCCGAGTACATAAAAGTTAATCAGCTCTATTTGAGAAACTTGCAAATGAAGCTCGGAAGCTAGTTCTTCAAGAAAAAGATTCCAGTTAGGATTTTGTGAAACATTTAGGAGGAGAATATCAAGCTTTATGGGATAAGCACATTGGCAACCCTGACTTCCCCGTCTCAGTACCATGTCTGGTTTGCAACAGTCTGGAAGGAATGAAAAAACACCTTTGTCAGTTTCAGCACAATTACATTATACTTTAATATGAAATTAAGACTTATAGTGCTTCACTACAAGTAAATAACTTCAAAACATACACAGAATTTTAGGAAAAAAATGAAAGTACATAATACAGTGAAACATGGATAAGAAATCCATCAAGGAAGCACAACAACCAGTGCCTAACAAAAAAAAAAATTAAACCAAATCAAGACTCCCACCCAATTAAGATGTATACCAAAAGAAATCTCCCTACATTGCTTAAAAAGGCTTAAAGAGAGACTTAATATTTGACTCTCCAAAATATAACCACATTGTTCATCCTCTTTTCAAATGTCATTTTGTTCCATTCTATCCAAATAATTGAAATAGAAGCAAAATTGCACATCATCAAAGTGTAATAGCCTTCTTCTTCTCCCCCATACCAAATAAGTTTGCAGTCAACAAAGAGAGACACTGTCATAATTTCTTGGCTAGATTCCACACCACTCCAAAAGACTTGCAACAATCTACTCCACACACACGCACGCAAAACATATACATATATAGGGTGGGATCCCTGTTTCCAAGAAAAGAAAAAGACCACATGTGGGGCACACTCTCAAAGTGATCCTGTTATCCGATTTAATAAGCTGGTCACCATTTTTAAGGCCACATATAAGGATCATTCTAACAAAAACATTAGCCAAATGAGAAACCATTTAGCCATCTTTACAGTGATTTAAAAAAAGTATATGAACCAAAAATTATCATGATGGTAATTAATTAGATGTCCAATCATTCTTTATTTTGCTCATTTTAGTAAGGATGATCATTGAAGAAAGACATACAAAATAGAGACAGTTGAAATCACTGGACTACTGATGTGGATTGAGCCCCAACAATGTGGTACCTGTCTTTTCTTAGAACTATCAATCCCTTGTGAGAAGGGTCCTATATGTCTGTGTGTGCTTGTGTCATAGAAGAGCAAAAATCTAAGCATATTAATGATTATCTTACTTCTTTCATGGTAAAGTAGTCATCTGAAATGATTGAATTTGCAAATAAATAAAAGGGGCTATAAGAATACAGTCCAGAGTGTAACTTACTGGAAATGGAAGGAGTGAGCGGGGGCTGTGCTAAACCAGAAGGAATTGTACCAGCACTCGACTGTGTTGGGGCGATATTCTTAAAGCCAGCAAGGGGAGGTGCCAAGCCACCCCTCTTCATTGACAGCTTTGACAATCGAGAAGCTGTAGGGGGATGACCAGCAGTTATCAAGGGACCATAAAAAGGAGGGTGAGCGGGAGATAGAGCGACTGGCGCAGCATGTGGCAAGAAATTTTTTTGCCAGCGTCTATGGGAGTGGGACACTGATGCAGCCCAAGGTGCACTCGATGGAGATACTGACGGTCCTTCGAGTAGATCATAGTGTTCACTCGCTTCAGTGATGGAAATCACATAACAAAACACAAGCAACTGATTCATCAACAACCATTGCACCTTGCTCAATATTCCTGCATCGTTAATTCCAAATTAGAGTTCTAATACACCTATCAAAAACAACTCACGTTCGCAGAATACGAAAAGCTCTAAACTTGTTACCAATTTTGGGCTAATTGGCTAACGCAAATTATACCGAATGAACGAAGAAATTAAAACATTCCTCACTAACTGAGCCCTAATTGAATGTCTTTTCTAAGAAGGGGCAAAACACACACTAATTATTTTGCCTCGTTTTTGTTACTTTTCTTGGCATCCAAACAAAAGGAAGGCTCCAAAAATTACTCTTTAAGAATACCCTCTTCGCCTTCTACTACTAGCAGCGAGCCCAAAAGCTTACTCGCTAAAATGTAATGGAAAATTCAAAAAAAAAAAAAAAAAACAAACGACAATTAAATAATTAAATAGACACAATTAAGCTTCAACTAATCAAATATTCAACTGAGTCCTCACTTCAGAAATTGACCTAATCACGGAGATTATCGAAAAAAACCTAAAAGAAAAAGAATTAGCGGTTGGGATAGAACCTGTGAGCTCAGACATCACCGACGCTGTCGATTACTCGGAAACGATTCAGATCTGAAACCAAAAGCGAGATCACACCGTTACCGAGCACAGACTTGAACACGAAGCAACACTAGAAGCTGAAACAATTCCTAACAGAGCCCAAGCGAGGATGATCCAACGGCGGAGAAGTCGTCGTGAAGATACGAACTCGGAAGAGCCAACTCGGAGCAGTCGTAATCGCCATCGCCGAGTTGAATCGTTGGGACGGAGTGAGCTGAGTTCATATGAGAGAGAGAGAGAGAGAGAGAGAGAGAGAGAGAGAGAGAGAAAGGGAAGGGAGAGAGAGAGAGAGGGGTTAGCTAGCTGTTGGAGGAGTCGTTGGGTTCACTCTGTTATCAGTGCCGCTGAAGCTTTTTGCTTTTTCTTTTTTAATTTCTTTTGTTATATATTTTTTGGGTATATGGGGACGCGCAAGGGCTTTTTATTCGTGGCTAACGTGCGCCGACTGTCAACGGAAAAAGTAAAACGAACAAATTAACGGTAAGAAAGGACGTTGGGTTGTCTCCTTCTCGGCAGGAATAAGTTGGTTGGGATATTGCGTGGCGGCAGTACGCGCCAATGAAAGGGCGTTTTTGTGCTTTGTGAGACGAAATTCAAGAAATTATAACAATGTCTATGTTTTCACCATACAAACACGCCAAGGTTACAATAAATTAACTAATGTTGTAAACTAAATTTTGTTAACGTAGGGATCTTTTCGACTCCTAAAATAGTACAAGTCCGAGAAAAGCACAATAAAGACTTAAAGATGATCCAAATAAAAAAAGAAAGAAAGACCAAAGTTCATGAGAACTAGGGAGACAACTCCTAGCACTGTGGATGATCGCTTAACGGTCTGGTTAGCAAAGAGGCCAAGCACATAATATTTTACAACCGTTGGAGGCAAGTTGGGAGACTGACAACTTTATAACACTAAGTTCTAGAGACAGGTTTAATCTAACACTAGCCCCATGCCACGTGTTGGTCATCAACAAGGGCATAAGCTTATGAAGAGACATAAAGGATGCCAGACCAAGCGCTTGGGATGGTTTTCTGTTGACTTAAAAACCGAGCAAGGTGTTTGGTACATGTTAGTCCAGAAAACCATACAATTAGGCTTGAGCAAATGTCGCTTCATCCCCACGTGTTGATTGAAGAATGATGGAGTATCTAGTAAGTCGTGTCTACGCATTCTTGTGCACTGAACGTTAGAGCAATGGAATACTTGAGCCCAGATACTTTTGGGGCTCACTGAGGGCTTATATAAGAGGAATGAATACCTCTTATAATGGGTCGGACACAAGGATTAAAAAGGATATGGCAAAAAACAAATGATGTTATTTGAAGCTTCCAATTTTCCGATTGCTACCAATTGGGCCGGGCCAAGAAAGCCCAACGACGTAAAGGAGTCGAAAGAGAAAAGAGATCCAATCAGCACTCGAACCCGAACTAGCCAGCCGGGTCCGGTTCTCCCAAATCTTACAGATAGTCGGCCGCCGTTCCCTCCCTCCGCCTCACTACTTCTCGTTACACACTCTCTCTCTCCTCCGCCTCACTACTTCTCGTTACACACTCTCTCTCTCTCTCTCTCTCTCTCTCTCTCTCTTCACAGCTCAAACCCCCAATCAATTTCAAACCCTAGACGTTAGGGTTTATCAATTTCAATCTCTTTCTCTCTCCCAAATCCAATATAGGGTTTGCGTCACTGGAACAGAAGCTGACCAATTTTCAAAAATGTCGAAGAGAAAATTCGGATTCGAAGGCTTTGGCATAAACAAGCAATCCTCCTTCGACTTCGAGCGGCCCCAGCAAGCCCCTCAGCGGCTCTACGTCCCTCCGTCGTCGCGAGGCGGAAACAGCCACGACAACTACGAAGACGCCGACCTCGACAACATCGATTACGACGACAACGATGGTTCCAAGGACCCCGGGAGTGACGACAACAACCACGGAAACGGTGGCGGCGGTGATGAGGAAGTCGATCCTCTGGATGCTTTCATGGAGGGGATTCACGAGGAGGTGAGGTCAGCTCCGCCGCCGAAGCCGAAAGCGAAGGCCGAGAAGTACAAGGACGATGAGGAGGAGGATCATATGGAGAGTTTTCTGAGTGCTAAGAAGGACGTGGTACTCACGCTGGCATCGGATGCTTTACACGCCGGATATGACTCCGATGAGGAGGTATATGCGGCAGCCAAGGCCGTCGATGCCGGGTTGTTGGAGTACGATTCAGATGATAATCCCATTGTTCTGGACAAGAGGAAGATCGAGCCGATTCCAGCTCTCGATCATAGTTCAATCGACTACGAGCCGTTTAATAAGGATTTTTACGAGGAGAAAGAGTCGATTTCAGGTAAATTCCAACCGAACTGAGAATTTTGTTTCTTTCTTTTTTTCTTTCCATTCACATTTGTTTTTTAAATTTTTGTGTGAATTTAGTCGAAATGCGTAGCAAAGTATTTAAATTTGAGTGAGAGAGAATATAGACCGGCAGAAGTTCTCAAGGAGACATTTGAAATGGAAGACTAGAGTTAATTGGTGTTTTGTTTTCCTTGTGTAGGGATGAGTGAGGAGGATGTTTTTGAGTACAAGAAGAGCTTGGCCATCCGTACGTCGGGTTTTGATGTACCGAGGCCAGTTAAGACATTTGAAGATTGTGGATTTTCTTCACAACTCATGGCTGCCATAAAAAAACAAGACTACCAAAAGCCGACGCCAATACAATGCGCAGCTCTACCCATAGTTCTTTCCGGGAGAGATATAATTGGTATTGCGAAAACTGGTTCTGGAAAGACTGCCGCTTTTGTCCTTCCGATGATTGTCCACATTATGGATCAGCCAGAACTTCAAAAAGAAGAAGGTCCCATTGGAGTGATATGTGCTCCTACTAGAGAGCTAGCGCACCAAATATACTTAGAGTCCAAAAAATTTGCGAAATCACATGGGATACGTGTCTGTGCTGTATATGGTGGAATGTCTAAGCTTGATCAGTTCAAAGAACTTAAGGCAGGATGTGAAATAGTTGTTGCTACTCCTGGGAGATTGATAGACATGCTTAAAATGAAGGCACTGACAATGCAAAGGGCAACTTACCTAATACTTGATGAGGCTGATCGGATGTTTGACCTTGGGTTTGAGCCTCAAATTAGATCTATTGTTGGTCAGATTCGGCCAGACCGACAGACATTGCTCTTTTCTGCGACAATGCCCCGTAAAGTTGAAAAATTGGCTAGGGAGATTCTCTCAGATCCTATAAGAGTTACAGTTGGTGAGGTGGGAATGGCCAATGAGGATATCACTCAGGTTGTTCATGTAATTCCTTCTGATGATGAGAAGCTGCCCTGGCTTCTTGAGAAGTTACCTGGAATGATTGATGAGAGTGATGTTTTAGTATTTGCTTCAAAAAAAGCTGCAGTGGATGAGATCGAGTCACAGCTTGCTCAGAAAGGTTTTAAAGTCACAGCTCTGCATGGTGATAAGGACCAGGCATCTCGGATGGATATTTTGCAAAAATTTAAATCTGGCATTTACCATGTTCTTGTTGCAACTGATGTTGCTGCTCGTGGTCTTGATATCAAGTCAATTAAGTCAGTTGTGAACTTTGATATTGCAAAAGACATGGACATGCACGTCCATCGAATTGGTAGAACAGGTCGGGCTGGTGATAAGGATGGCACTGCATACACTCTTATTACACAGAAAGAGGCACGTTTTGCTGGTGAGTTGGTTAATAGCTTGGTTGCTGCTGGTCAGATTGTTTCCACGGAGCTCATGGACCTTGCGATGAAGGTAATTTTGCGGCACTTTTAACAATTTTTTGTGTCGTTTATATAGCGAGTTTATACATGCATCCAACTACCAGCCTTTTTGTTTTAGAGATGGTGGTTATAACCATAGTTTGTAATCCTATAATGCATTTAAGGCGAATACAAGTTATTAATATGTTCTCTGGTAAAATGTGCTCTTTTAATGCAATCTGGATTCTGGACAATTAAATTTACACCTGCAGGTGTTTGTCTCACAAATAAACTACATTACGTTCACTCTACTATATAGGTGCATAGGTTGCTTCTGATTTAGAGTGCGCTTTTGAGAGAGATGGATTTGATGACCATTTGGTCTTCAAGGCCTTATTTTGGAAAGCTTCAGTATGTCCTTGGAATTACAGGGATCTTGAGATTGTTGACTTCATAATGTCAAGATAGTCAATTTCAGGAAAAGTGCTTAGTTTAGAGAGAGAGTAATTAGACAGTCTTTAGTAGTCCCATCTTTACTTCATACCATGCTCTGCATAGAAAAGGGGTTGTTGGGGGTGTATGTTGGCTTGTTGGGTTGTGGACTGAAGCATAGAGATGAATTGAAGATGAAGCTCAGTCTGGGAACTTATTAGCTTTTTATGTATTATTAAGTATTTGCTTGCATTCTGGGCAACCAATACGTCTGTTGAGGCCAACCAATTTGCATTTAAGAACTAAGAGAAAAATCGCATTTTAAGTACTAAATCTTAATTACCACATGGACCCTTAGTAAAGTGACACTTATTTTCCCTTGTGCCAGTATACCTCATAGACATAAATGCACAGGTTATCTTGATAGGTGGCTGCACCTGCATTAGTTTTAGAAGTTTTACACTATGAGAGCCACTCATACATAATTTCTTCAGTCTTGTGACTTTTAATTCTTGCTTGCTGCTTGTAGCTTTGTATTTCATATCCATCATAAATACATTGGTTTCCATCTCCTACATGGATGTGCATCTTTATAGTTATTTTGGGTGCACCTTGTCTGTGGAACTTTTGTTGCCTTCCCTTACCATGTTTCTTGTTTGATAGCTTTAGATGTTAGCATGAGATGTTAAATTTCAGATCTTACATTCTCTATTTTGATGGGATTTACCTTGTTTATTATCAGGATGGTAGATTCAGGTCAAAACGTGATTCAAGAAAAGGAGGTATAAACTTTAATCATATTAAAATTTCAATTTTCTTAAGATTCTTTGAAATTTCATATTAAATTAGCCCTTTTCTATAATTTCAAATGATAATATTATATGGATTCTGCAGGTGGAAAGAAAGGTAGAGGGAGGGGCAGCGGTGGTCGAGGTGTGCGTGGGGTGGATTTTGGTCTGGGTATTGGATATAATACGGAGTCCAATAATTCTTCATCGAATACTGTTGCTAGTCGATCTGCTGCAGTAACTCCTCAGAGGACAGGAATGATGTCTCAGTTCAAGACTAAATTTGTTGCCGCTTCATCCAACTCTCCTAGTCATGGTTCAGGTAACAGCTCTAGTGTGCCCAGCAGACCGGCATTACGAGGATTTGTATCCGGTGGTTCAATCGGTGGGGATGTATATAGAACTCAGACAACC
The DNA here is from genome assembly GCF_042453785.1 of Malus domestica. Taxonomy (NCBI): domain Eukaryota; kingdom Viridiplantae; phylum Streptophyta; class Magnoliopsida; order Rosales; family Rosaceae; genus Malus; species Malus domestica. The sequence continues at coordinate 33,685,940 of NC_091677.1, forward strand.
AGTACAATTACTCCTGCTCCTCCTACATCAGTGATAAATAAAACTGGTCCTCAGAACACTGGAGAAAATTCAAGTCAGAAACCCTCTGAAAGGTTAATAAAACTGGTGGTCAATTATAATTTTCAATGTCCCTTTATGTATTTGTTTGGTGCTGATCAGTTTCATTTGTTGTGTCTATTGCAGTTCTAGAGAGAAACCTAGAGAAAGGCGGAGGCGCTCCGGTTGGGACTGTTAATTGTACAGTTGAACTACACCACTCTCACATCATGAATGACAAGTTTTGTTTTTGTTATAGATCAAGTCCTGATATGCCTGTATTATTGTTGATCTTGGTAAGTTTACTTATTTATCTTTAGTTGGGTTCCTAATTATGTATGCTTGTACTTTTCGTTCCATACGTTGAAATTGGCTTCGACTGCTAGATCATTCAAGTTGGTCACTTTCTTTGTCGCTATGTTTTTTAAGTTGAAAAAATAGAAGATAATTTTCTAAACTTGATTGACTTGCTGCGCAAATAGTGGATGATCTAAAATATCTTGACCAGCATGTCCCGTTCGTTTATATCTTGTGTAGTGATTTATAGCAAACTTGTGGTTCTTTTGTTTATCGCATTTGATTTCAAAATTAAACTCTGCAAGATTAGTCATACCTTCTTTTCTTTTTCATGCTGTTGCAGATCGAGCGGGAAGAATCTGAGTTCATATTACTTTTCTCTGTTTTGTAAATTCATGTTGCTCTCAAAATATGCATCCCCTGTCAGAGTTAATCTCATCACTTCGCGTCTTGATGTAGATTATACGTTCCCGTATGACATTTTCTTTGGTAGTTCCTTACCACTGAGCTGTGAGCACTGAGCCTCTTCATAGACTAGCTTTGAAGGTTGTAGTCCTTGTTGGATGTTTTACAGATTTGTATTCCCAGAATTATTGCACTTGACAATAATGCGGATGCTTGTTTTCTGAACGTGGATTGTCGAAAGAATAGATAGTTTGGAGATTGATAAAAATAAATAAATAAATGAAGACAGTTTGGAGATTGGTCAATCTCGTGCGAGTCATTGTTTAATAAAGGCTAGACATCGTTTAAAATGGTCTCTCTTCCGCGGCAGTTGCACCACTTTTTCCTTACCAACCCTTAACACACGGTTTCTGGACTCACTCTCTGTATTTTAAGAATTTATGGTCATTCATAAATCATCTTTGTAATAATTATATAAACCAAAATTTTGAAGACATTAATTTGCAATGAAGAAATGGATCAGATATAGATGATCTTTTGGTAGATATAATCTTTGAGAAAAGAATAAGTGATAAACGTTTCAGATCGTTTGAATTCATAAATAAGTATTGCAAAAATGTGTGTCAAACATTATGAACAAAAAATGATACCCGGATTGAATGGATGAACTTGCTCTGATAGATTTTCCTTGGCATTTCTCTTTTTTTTTTTTTAATTTCATCATGGGAGCTGATCGTCAAACTCTCCCCTAATAGTCAAACTCCTCTCATATTTTATATTATCCTCACCGTCCCATTGACTTAATCCATCGGGGAAACTTCCTCGTCAATAAGTGTGGAGTGTCTTGGTGGCTACTAAGAATCTTCCCTCTAACTCATAAACGGTAAGGTTTAACTCCCTCTTATTTACTGTACTTTATTTTTCTTGTTTTACTAGACGCTTGCCAAAAACTTATGGGTGCGATAATTGGTCTTTTATGTTAAATTAGAAATTTTTTTATGATTTAAAAAAAATTGAAAATTAAGTCATTTTGTTTATATATTTGTCAATCATAAAACACCTATCAATTTAACTTCATGGGTAAATTACAGTTTGTAGGAGGCGCAATGGCTGCTGAGGCCGATGATGTCGAGTAGTGGGCGGCGCGCGAGAGGAGGTTGTGAGGGGGGATCTAGGGGTGGGCTCGGGTGGGGAAAAGGGGGTGTCTCTGATTTGGGAAAGACGAAGGGGTTTCTGGGTTTAGGGATTAGAGAGAGAGGGAGTGTGATTTGGGGGTGGGCTCGGATGGGGAAAACGATTTGGATTTTATTTTATTTTTTAAATACTTTTTTAATTAATTATTTTAATATTTTAAATATTTTATTAAGTGTTTAGTCACATGATACAAATGTGGCAGCTACGTTAACATAAATGGGAACCCCTTATTCGTCACGTCATCACTTAACGGTTAACTTAATAGATTTTTTAACAGTTATATAAAATTAAAAAAAAATAATACTAAATGTATGAGATTGAAATATTTTAAAAATATTGTATAATGTTGTAATTGCATCGAAATCTGAAGGGGTAAAATGTCATTTACCTTAAGATTTATGTACACCTGGTAAGTTTTTTTTGTCCTAGTTTCATCAAAGAACTGCTAGTGGGGATACTCTACAAAAACTGATAGTCAAAGACCTCAAAGTCTATATTATCCTCAACATCTCATTCACTTACGAGGAAACTTCCTCGTCATTTAGCGTGGAGTGCCTGGTGGCTAATAGGAACCTTCCTCGTCATATATAATATTATGTCTTGTCCTACTTGTCCCTCTCAGAAACTGCATATAATTGTCCTTGGCCTTGCATGTGCTTGCCCTGCATTCATTCACTGCAAGTACCAAGAAGCAGAGAGTTTCTCCAGATGGATGCTTTCCGAGATTCTTCTTCCTCCTCTTATCGGTGTTCTTATCATGCATTCTTGAGTTTCAGAGGCCAGGATGTTGCGCGGAACCGTGAAATATGAAACTATTAAGTAGCAAAATATGACAAGACAAATAATTCAAATGACACAAGAATTTGTACTAGTTTGGTGTAAGCTTACGTCCAGTTATTAGACGGTGAGAAAATTCCACTAATAACAAGATGGAAATTACAAATAAAGTTTAACTCTCAAATCCCAAATCTCCCGTACATCCAATAGCTCTCACTCAAACTAAAAAAAAATGAAGAAGAAACACATATTAAAATCCTTATCTCCAAAAAAACTATACAACAGAGCACCAATATCTTTGATTGAGTGATTACTAACAAATGTGGAGAAGCAACGACACTTCTTCAAATGAGAGAGCCGAATGCTCTCCTTGTACAGCTCTCCTAACCTCTCGGCTGCTATGCTTCTGCTTTTAAACATGGGGACTTTATCGAAAAGTTTTCGGTACTGTTTATTTTAATGAAAAACCACGTTTTTACATTAAAAAGTCAATCCTGATACTATTTACTTTACCCTTTATTTTGTCCTTATAGTTAAAACTCAAAGTTTTCAAACTATTTTCATTAGTTTCCTTTTAAACAAATAGCTGCTACTACTTCCAACCAAACGCCCACTAACCTTTTTCCAAATTCTTGAGAGATTTTTCAGTGTGACTGTCACACGAGGTGGTATATCACGTGTCCCTATATAAATGATGAATTATGTGTATTAAAATGTTAATAACTTCAAAATTAAAAATTTTCACCATTTTCATAAAAACATATGATGTAACATTAATGTCCAATTACAACTAAAAATTTCTCTCAATTCTTTACTCTCTCTGCCAAAAGCACAAGCACAAGCACATGTGCAAAGAGGAGCGGACCAGCACACCCGTGCTCTTTGCTTTCCTTCTCAAACAAAACATCATGATTGCTGTCCTCTTTTTCTTTTCTTTTTTCGGCCGCACTGCTTTCTCTGCCAAAAGATCACACTCGTTCTTTTTACCCAAATAATGGTGCTCACCGAGAAAACCAATTCTCTTCTCTGCCTTTGAAAAATGCCAAAAGAAAAAAGGAATCTAGCAAACCCTTTTTCTACAAAAATCATCATGCCTTTACTTTTATTAGCCAAAAGTTTGCCAAATTATTTGGCTACTAATTCAACATCCCATTCACTTACGAGGACACTTCCTCGTCAATAAGTGTGGAGTGCCTGGTGGCTAATGGGAACCTTCCTCTTCATATATATGTCCCTCTCAGAAACTGCATATAATTGTCCTTGGCCTTGCATATGCTTGCCCTGCATCCATTCATTGCAATAACCAAGAAGCAGAGAGTTTCTCTAGATGGATGCTTTCCGAGATTCTTCTTCCTCCTCTTACCGGTGTTCCTATCATGCCTTCTTGAGTTTCAGAGGCCCAGACACGCGCAAGGGCTTTACTGATCACCTCTATATAGCCTTGGAGCAAGCAGGAATCCACACGTTTAGAGACGATGATGAAATCGAGAGAGGGGAGAATATTGAGTTGGAGTTAGACAAGGCGATACAGGAGTCACAAGTATCGATAATTGTCTTCTCCAAGGGCTACGCTTCCTCAAGGTGGTGTTTGAACGAACTTGTGAAGATCGTGGAACGTAGAAATACTGATCGTAGACATGTGGTTCTGCCAGTTTTCTATGATGTGGATCCATCCGATGTCAGGAAGCAGAGTGGTTCTTTTGCTGAAGCATTTGCCAGACATGAGGAGCGATTCAGTACGGAGGAGATGGACAAGGTAGAGCAGTGGAGAAGAGCTCTTAGAGATGTTGCATCTTTGGGAGGAATGGTTTTAGGAGATCGGTAATTTCTTTTCTCATTATGTTCTCACGCTAATTGAAAGTGTCTTTTAAATTAGAAAACTAGATTTTAATCCCTAAACAAGGTAGAGTTTAGAAAAATATTTTATACAAGATTAAAAATTGATTTTAGTCATTAGACGTCAGCATATATATATATATATTCAATGTCTCTTGTTTTATTTATAATTTTATGAAAATATTATGAATTTTAATTCTATAAGAAAATATTTTCGTAGAGATTTTTCGGTACGCATATGTTTTTGCATATTTTCTTATTTGCCACTAATTCATTACAATATATTTAGGTACAAATATTTTGGTACACTGGGTTAGTATAATATGTTTAGGTACGGACATTTCGGTAAACTAGTTTAGTATACTATATTTAGGTACTGACATTTCGGTACACTAGTTTAATATCATATAGTTAGGTATGGAATTCTCGGTTTACTTATGTTTTTATATATTTTCTTATGTGTCACTAATTCACTACAATATATTTAGGTACTTGCAGTTGGGTACATTAATTTAGTAAAATATATTATGATACAGACGTTTAGGTATACTAATTCGATAAAATTAAATAAAATTTATTAAGTTAAATAAAATTAATGAATTAAAATGTGTATAATAATAAATTTAAAATTTAATGTAATAACATTAAATAAGTTATCTATTAAATATAAAAACAAAAATATAATATGAATTTGAATTAAGTACACATTAAGGGACTAAAATCAATATTCAATCAAACACAAGATTTTTATTAAATTTTAATTTTCTTGAAGGATTAAAGTTCAAAAACCCTTATAGAAAACTAAATTTTAATCCTTGGCAAATACGACTTTTAGACTAAAACCATGAGTAAAATCAAAATCTAATTTTTGTCCTATGATACATTAATAACCTCATTTATTAATTATATATATTTTTTAATTATTTCTCTTTTTCTTCCTAATTTTTAATGTATTAATTTTATTTCACTATAATTTTCATTTTCATTTCATTTATCGTAATATATTTTGTTGTAAACATTTAGATAAACTAATTTTCGTTACATAATATATTTTGATGTACTTTGTCTTTTTCATTTAGGTATATTAAATTCATTATAATACATTTCAATGCATACATTTAGATACACATATTTCGGTACATACATTTCGACATAAACATTTAGGTACATTAATTCAATATAAAATATTTAGAAAACTAGATTTTAATTCTTAAATAAGATGAAGTTTAGAAAAATGTCTTATACAAAATTAAAAATTGATTTTAATCCTTAGACTCTATTTAATGTCAGCACATGTATTCAATGTCTATTTTTTTTTATTTATAATTTTATAAATTTAAATTTTATGAAAATATTATAAATTTTAATTGTCATTATGGTAAGCATCTTATATAAGAAAATATTTTCGTAGAGATTTTTTGGTACACTTATGTTTTTGCATATTTTCTTATTTGCTACTAATTCATTACAATATATTTGGGTACAAACATTTCGGTACACTGGGTTAGTATAATATGGTTAGGTGCGTATATTTCGGTACACTAGTTTAGTGTAATATATTTAGGTACCGACATTTGGGTACACTAGTTTAGTATCAAATAGTTAGATACGGAATTTTCGGTACACTTATATTTTTACATATTTTCTTATGTGTCACTAATTCACTACAATATATTTAAGTACGGGCATTTCGGTACACTAATTTAGTAAAATATATTATGATACAGACGTTTAGGTACACTAATTAGGGAAAGTTAAATAAAATTAATGAATTAAAATGTGTATAATAATAAATTTAAAATTTAATGTAATAACATTAAATAAGTTATCTATTAAATATAAAACAAAAATATAATATGAATTTGAATTGAGTACACATTAAGTGACTAAAATCAATATTCAATCTAACACCAGGTTTTTATTAAATTTTAATCTTCTTGAAGGATTAAAGTTAAAAAAAACCCCTTTTAAATTAAGTAAAGGTTTTTTTAGCCAAAATGATCATGAGATTTGCATAACTCACAACTTTAGTCCCTGAGATTTAAAATCAATAGAAGGAGTCTTTGAGATTGTCCACCATCAATCATTTTGGTTCTTGGGTGAAAAATTAAGTTAAATAAGGATCAAAATGATAAAATTATCCTTAATTTAATAAACAATAGGCCAAAATGATTTGACCAAATTGAGGGTATTTTTATCATTTTATCCTTATTTTATGGAGATTTTTCACTAAATAACCAAAATGTGAACAAACTCGGGACCAATTATATCGATTTCAAATATCAGGACCAAAGTAAGCAGTTGTGTATTTTGGCTAAAAAACCTTAAGTAAAATTGTAGATGGCAGTGAAACTTGAAGTTGTTCGATTTTGGTTTATATGCTCCTATATATACTGCGATTTTGGTTTATATTTTTCTATCGATTTTGGTTTATTTGTTCTCATGCTTATTTCTGCGTCGTATATTTCGATTCAAATGAATTACAGGCATGAGGGGCAGTTCATCCGAGAAATTGTTGAAAAGATTAGAAATAAAATGGGTCACGCAGCTTTACACGTCACTCCCTTTGCAGTTGGAATGGATAATCGTGTGAGACGCCTAAACATGTGGTTACAAGATGGATCAAATGATGTTGGTTTAGCTGTCATCTGTGGGATGGGTGGAATTGGCAAGAGCACCATCGCGAAAGCCGCTTATAACCGCAACTTTGAAAGATTTCAAGGTAGCAGCTTTCTTGCAGGTATACGAGAATCTTCAGAACAATCCAATGGTGTTGCTCGCTTGCAAAGAAAACTTCTTTCAGATATCCAAAAGGGGAAAGCAAAGAAAGTATACAATATGGATGAAGGAACAATCAGGATCAAACAAGCCGTAGGCAATAAAAAAGTTCTTATTGTTCTTGATGATGTGAGCAACCGGGATCAACTCAATGCAATTCTTGGAATGCGAGAGTGGCTTCATCCAGGAAGTAAAATTATCATAACAACTAGACATGAGCATTTGTTAAATGCTCATGAAGTTTTTGAAAAGTTTATGGTTCAAGAACTGGATGAGGATGAATCACTTGAGCTTTTCAGTTGGCATGCCTTCGGACAATCCCATCCAGTAGAAGGTTACATGGAGCTTTCAAGACATGTGGTGCAGCACTGTGGAGGGCTTCCATTAGCTCTTCAAGTTCTGGGATCTTCTCTATCTGGAAAAAGTGTAGAAGTGTGGAAAAGTGCATTGAAGAAGTTAGACCTGATCCCTAATGACAAAATTCAAAAAGTTCTGAGGATAAGTTTTGATTCTTTACAAGATGATCATGACAAAAATTTATTCCTTCATATAGCCAGTTTCTTCACAGGAAAGTCAATGGATTATACAAGTGCAATGTTGGACAGCTTAGAGTTTTGCACAAGGATTGGGATTGAAAATCTAGTTGACAGATACCTAGTGGAAATTCAAGGGTCGAAGTTGGTCATGCATCAATTGGTGAGAAACATGGCAATGGCAATTATTCGCGAAGAATCACCTGATGATCCTGGAAAACGTAGTAGAGTGTTACAGAATGATGCTTCTAATATTTTGAGAAAATTAAGTGTAAGAACTAAGTTTTTCATGCGTATGTTTTTAGTTATGATTTACATGTGTAGTACTAGTTACCCAAATGCTCTGATTTTTTTTGCAGGGCACGGAAAATATTAAGGGCCTCATGCTCAACCTTGCTAGCAAAAGAACGTTTGTTGGAAGTGATAAAAAACAATGCCATGTTGAAGATTATGATAGAAATTGTTCAAGACAACGTTGGCTTGGTTTCTTGTCTTGGAAGCCAATTAGCTTTTCCTCCACAAACTCAGCTTCTGCATCAAATGAGATAGATTTCAAATCTGAGGCGTTTAGAAGGATGCACAATCTTGAAATTCTCATTCTCAACAACGTCAACGTCGAGGGAAGCTACGAAGAATTTTCAAAAAGTTTAATATGTTTATCTTGGAGAGGATTCCACTTAAAATCAATACCAGAAAATTTTTATTTGGAAAACCTGGTTGTTCTTGACATGCGAAATAGTAGCCTACAACATGTTTGGAATGGGATCAGGGTACGTAACCCTCTCTCTCTCTCTCATTCTTTCTCTCACACATGTCCATTATATCTTCTTAGAAATTGATTAATACTTGTTATTGAAACAGTTTCTTCCGAGGCTGAAAATTCTTAATCTCAGTCATTCGCATGGCCTTAGGACAACCTCCGACTTCTCAGGACTCCCTAACCTTGAGAGATTGATTCTTAAAGATTGCATAAATTTGGTTGAGGTTGATGAGTCCATCGGATACCTAGAGAAACTTGTTGTTTTGAATCTAGAAGGCTGCAAAAATCTCATGAAGCTTCCAAAATTGAGATCTATTCAGGATCTTATTCTTTCTGGTTGCTCAAAGCTTGTGCTTGGTGCCAATACGACTGCCACAACTGGTCACTTACAATCTACAGCTTGTGAAATGAAGAAACTCAATCTGCTATCAGCTAAATCATGGTATTCAATCTGGTCGCAGGTGTCGCCAAGAAAAAATATTGAACCAAGCAGTTTCTCATTGGCAAGTTTACCACATTCCTTGACAAGTTTACGTCTGGATAGCTGCAATCTATCAGAGATTCCGAGTGCCCTTACTATGCTGTCTTCGTTAGAGTACTTGGATCTGTATAACAATCCAATTACAAGCCTACCAGAGAGCATGAACAATCTTGTTAGGCTTCACACTCTTGCAGTAGAAGGTTGCAGAAACCTCACAATGCTTCCAGAGCTCCCACATAGTTTGAAACAATTGAATGGTAGAGGTTGCACATCATTGAAAAGAATAACAAATTTACCGAACTTGCACATATCACCTACCGTATATCCCTTCGGCATGCAAAAGGACTTAGATTTAATGCATTACAATATAGTATTGGACTCAAATTTATGGTATTGTGGGAAACTAGTTGATGTTGCAAGCTTGTTCAATACACTACCATTGAGCAGCTTTGACATAAAACTCCTCAAAGATATGGATCTATTCGATTTGAAACCCAACGGTGGCGTAGAGGTCCAAAGGAACAACGATTGTGCAAGTTTTAGCAAGCCAAGGCGCTCCAAGGTTCTCTCTCTCTCTCTCTCTCTCTCTCTGCTATGTACAAGTGCTTATAATATGATCTCTATGGCGTAAACAATTAGATTGTAATCGCAGGGAACTTTTGAATGCGGCATAATTAGCATTTTTGTGCACGAGAGCAAGATTCCAGATCGGTTCAATTACAGGTGGATGCCTCCAGATCGGTTCGATTACAGGAGCATGGGTAACACTGTGTTCTCTATTATTGTTCCTTCACAGCCTAATATCAAGATCGTAGGTTTAAATGCATGTATACTGTATGCCCGGCAATCGGATCGAAGCCCTGTGATTCCATTTGGGATTCCATTTGGAAACTCTCATGCCCATTCGCTTGAACTTAGGAATGAGACAAAGGGCCTTAAGTGGAACTTAAGAATGTCGACTGGGGTTGAATGGAAAGTGATGAACGAAGATATGTTATGGCTAAGCCATTGGATTATGGGGAACAATGAATTGGAGTGCGGGGAAAAAGTGTATTTTAGACTAACCGAAGATCATGACGATTTATTCACAAAGGGGATTGGAGTCCAGTTTGGGTACGAGCAGCAAAATAAGGATAAGGAGGATGTCCCATCAAGTAGTGAAGATCCAATGATCCTACCTGACAGATCGCCTTGGGACGGCGGTCACGCTTCCAGCTGGGTAACGGATTCATGTCAGAGATTTATCGGGCCGAAATGGATCGAGAACCTTAAGAAGGAATCTATTTCAACTGTCGTGTGCGCGGCTAATTACTCTCTCTGTAACCATGAAGTGATCGACCTTGAGAACGAGTCCCGCATGACGCCATGGTAACGAGTGCTCTAAACTATTACCCAGGTTAATTCAAATTGATGGTGATGATGCACAAATCACTAAATTCAAATGTGTATTGGTTGTTAAGCTTCGTTTCTATCCATTTTCAATTTTCCCTAAAAAATTGTTTTCAATAAAACCTGTTTTGAAGAAAAATAAAGTTTCAGAGCCCAACTAGAAAATAAGCCCACGAGTTGTGGTGTGAACTAACTGTTTCAGGCGTAACTGCATGAATAAGACACATTTCACACGTAACTGAATAAATAAGACACAAAGTGCAAGAAGTAAAGCTCATATTTAGCAGTGTTATTTTAACAACAATTGTTCAAGTGGTGGATTGCCCCGGTGGGTAGGGCATTTCTCTTAGTCCTACTGCATTCCGGGTTCAAAGTTCCAACCATCCCCCGTACCAGTTTAAGCACACCAAAGACCAAATTTAGCATGTTCTGTCGTCATCCACCCAACCCAGCAGATATACAAAATTCAAATAGAACTTGGCAAATTCATCCTCTTAAAATACAAAACGAAAATAATTTATGATCACTGACCTCTGAGAATCGAATGATATTCGGATTCTTCAATGATCTGTGGTTCATGATTTCCCCTTGAACATGTTCATCCATCTGCATCACCAAAAAAAAAAAATATTTAAAAAAAATACAAAATGAAAATAGTTTATGATCACTAACCTCTTTGGATCGAATGATATTCGGATGGTCCAGTGATCTATGGTTCATGATTTCCCATTGAACATGTTCATCTATCTGCATCACCAAAAAATTAATAAATATTTTAAAAAAAATACAAAATTTAAAGGATAAGAATTGCGAAGATTCTTAGGTCTTAGTTCGAAATGTAATAGCTCATCTCACCTCCATATATTACCAAATCTTAGTCTATATGATTTTGCCAGAGCCACCGAATGTTGAATATATATCTGTTGCATGTTCTACTACCATCAACATTATAAAGGTTTCTAATTGAATCATATATTTAAAATCCAAGCATGAAAGTTTTACAAAGATAAATAAACAAATGTAAATAACTAATTAGGCAATACACAGCAGAGAGGGGAGAGAGAGAGAGAGAGAGCAATTGAAGGGAATGCATAGTTATCTCTATCTTCGGAAAAAAAAAAAGAAAAAAAGAGAGCAGTTGAAGGAGTGAGAAGCAAAGCAGCATACCAAGTGGAGAGTAAGCAATTAAGCATAGTCATCTCACGTACGGATTGCCTGAGAACTGATCTTTGCTTCTCTTCCTTATGATCCTCTTAAATGCAATTCTACACATTTCTAAACCAAAATTGCAAAGCAGAATTCAAAGAAATTTAAAGAAACCTAGTAAAGATTCAAACTTTTTTATTATCCAAAAGATGTACATAACCCCATGTAACAAAAACAAATTTATGACACAAAAGAAATTATCTTTAGCCACAAAAAGCAAAAAAGAGAAAGAGAGAGATTTTGCTTTTTGCACTATGCAGAATGTGCAGAGAATCAAAATATCATAACCCATTTAACAACATGATATTTTAGGCAAAAAGGCATCACCTTTAGACCCCAAATGAAAGAATTTGAGAGAGAGCGCATACGTGGTTTCCAAGAAGAGGAAGAGAGCAATTCTATTTCCTGTAAAAACGAAGAAACAGAGCATTAACAAACACACATGCACAAATCTCAAAAGGAAATTGGTAAGAAATAATCGTAATTGAGAAAATAATTAGAAAACTAGAGAGGACACAATTGGAGTCTAATTCTACAGAACCCACGAGTCAAGACAAACAAATATCCAAAATTAACAGATTACAGTAACAACATTCCAACAAAAGTAAGAAGACCAGAAAAATTATCTATTCTAAAGTACATTAGTTCCATCATGCATAAATCAAGGGAGTCACGGAAGGCCAGTATCTTAAGGTAATCCAACATGTTAAAGCATCCAAACAGAGACTCAGAATTACAAAACGCATGAAAATTCACATTCCAACGTGTTATGCAATCACCAATTTCAGATCAACCAAAACCAAATAAATTTATATCAGTACGCATCAAACCCACCAAACCCAAAATCAAAAGAAGGTGATCAAATGTTTGATTTTGCTAAATATTACAAAATAAAATAAATAAGAATATGTACAAATCAACATGCATACCTTGTAGCGGTGCAGGGAACAGTAGCGTGAGCTGCATCGAGGGCATGTGTACTGGGAAAATTGCTACTGGCAGCTGCAACTAACAAAAACAAAAACAAAACAAAATTGAATAAAATCAAAATTGGAAAAATTTCCAGAAAATAAATAAAACAAATTATCAAGCTTTGTTGATGAAAGAGAGGTGGGGTTGGTGAAGAACATACATGCGGCTATGAGCAGTAGATAAAAGATTTCAAAATGATTTCTTCACTTTTCAATCAGGACATGCACGAATATAAAAATGGCAGAGAGGATTAAAACCATACCAAACACTAGAAAATCAAGTATAAAAATCGTACTTACCTTGTGAATGAGGACATGCAGACACATGATGGATGAAGGACAGCAAATCCCGCATACACGAACCTAACTTGCCATTGTTCGCCACCCCCACCCCTCCCTATCTCTCTCTCCCTGCAATCCCAACGATTTCTCTCACTGTCATCCTCCCACTCCCGAATCGAATATCCGCACGAAATCTCTCTCTCTCTCTCTCTCACTCGGTTTCTCTCACTGTCACCCTCCCACTCCCGAATCAAAGATCCGCACGAAATCTCTCTCCCTCTACAAGCAGCATGGCCGCTGTCCCTCTCTGTCTGCCCTCACCATCAATCCCAATCCCAAAATTAAGATGACAAAAGTGCCCTGCAACCCTTTAATTCTAGCCGCGTGATCCTAACCCTAGATGAATATTTCTGGAATTTGAACACCCAAAGTATCTCATCAAATGTGGATGTACCTGTCATAGTATGAATCTGAGAATTTCTCAATTCAACTCTCGAATTTACTGTGACAGTAATAATATATCATGTGGAAAGAGGTGGGATTATGGTAAAAGATAGAACTTTAGCTGATGGTAAACAACATTTGGGAATTTGATGTAAGCCGGCTGGGAATCCCAAATGTTGTTTACCATAAGTTAAAATCTAATCTCTGATTAAAAAAATAATAATAAAAAGCACACCTCAAACTGATAAGGACCATAATTTTCAAGGGACACTGCTTTTCAATGGTTACCATAAAAAAAAATAATGAAAGAACTGATCATTTGAATTATTCATGACAGAACCAATTTTGATTTGAAATATGATGGCCAAGAACAAATCACACTGCTTTTCAATGGTTACCATAAATTTTCAGAAGTTACAGAAGATTTTTTATCAATTGAAAAGACAATGGTCACATATATCTACAATTAACCACCAGTAAGCGTGAAATACTACATCACAATGCAATAGCAGCTATACAGGATGTCATGCCATTCATACTATGACAAATCACAAAAGTGACAATTAAAGGGCACCTAACAGACACCCCCATCTCTCTCTCTCTCTGCAATAGCAGAAATCCCTCGGGTTTCAGGAAGCAAATGGAAAACAAAATGCTTTTACATCCCCTACCCATACCCATACCCCTCCCTTACCCATTCCCTTTACCCTTGCAGAAAATCCTCCCATCTCTCTCTCACCCTTGTCCCATCTCTCTGTCTGCAAATCGCAGAAAAGAAACCCTGAACAAATCACTGAAATCCCTCGCCTAAATCCTCCCACATTTCTCTCAGACACCCTCTATCTCTCTCTCTCTTTGCAAACCCTAAACCAAATCTCCTAAATTCTATCTCGGACACCCCACATACAGCCAAGAAGCCAAGATATTAAAGCAATCTCTACATAATACTTTGGAACAATGAAGCAAAATGGTACTTACTTGTTCCTTGTCCAAAACCGTTGGTGCCGCCGCACATTGTTATTAATTGTGGGTTGATCAAATCCTTCATGGCTTAGACTGCATGAAGAATTAGAAACTAAAAGATGAATATATGCTGTAAATCATCATATAAATGTAACTGCATTTAAAAAAAGAAGGGAATGAAAAATTGAATTCTATTTCATCAGTATGTAACTGCATGAAAAGTTACATTGAATGCAGACTCAATCAATTTCCCCAAAGTCATTGTTAACTGAAAATCAATATCAAACCCATAAATACCACCATTGAATTTGCGAAACCCAAAAACAAAATACAAAAATTTACTCATATAATCACAGAAAAACATGAAATTTGAGCACATATTTGGCAAAGTTAAAGGATAAAGGCACTCACATCATCGTAGTACTCTTCGGGAAGAACTTCTAATAATGGTTCTTCCTTTTTCTTGCTCTTCCTCAGAGCTGCCATAAAAAAACCCAGAGAAGCACACAAATTCAGAAAAGAAAAGGTCCAAAACAGCCATAAAAAATCCAGAAAGCATACAAATTTATCAGAACAAAAACCAAATGATGTGAGATAGTGAGAGGTTGTGTTAGGCACCCGTAACACGTTTTGGTTTCAATTAAAACGGCCAGAGCGTTGCATGCGAGGAAGATGACGATAGGATTCCAAACACAACATCCACATTCTTTTTTCTTGGGTGAACTAACCAAATCATATTATATACTAAAATGACATAAAAAATCATTCACAAAATCACAACAAAATAGAACAAAAACATTCACAAAAGAATTCCCCAAGTTTTCAAATGGAAATTAAACATTTACATAGCTTATATAAAAAGCCGAAATATAAAAATTAATCAAAAGGTTGAGATAACTCACATCCCAGTAATGCTTATTGCTGATATTAACACCCACTGACAGCAGCCCTCGGTTTGTGGAATTCCCACGCCCAACTCCATGACCTCTGTCTCTGCCATCCCTCTTTCCCTCACAACCATACCCACTTTCGACCCACCCCTCAATCCCGACACCAACCCTTGATTTAAGGAGGAAAAATCAATCCAACCACCCTTTTCGCAAGCCTCACTCCTCCCTCTCCCTTCCCCTCCCTGCCAATCCCATGCCCATCTCCCTCGTTGTAGCTCAGCAACCCACGTTTTTTGGCACCAAACACTATGTCCTAGGATGATGTGACAATTTATCAAAGTCAGAAAATGCATTATCTCAGTTTAGGTTGGTAGCATATATGATCCCTGTGCAGCAACATAGAATACTTAGTAAAAGTTGCATTTCTGAGAACAAATAACCAATGCTTGACCGAAAAAACAATGCAGATGCTTTAGTATACAGAATTACAGTTTTATTCAAGCTTCTCAGTCACAAACTAACCTTCCTTTGTCGAGCAGCAAGGAGGAGGGGGAGAAAATTGATTCCTGGAGGAGCTTTTTCGTTCAAAACTAAGTCAAGCTGCAAGGACGAAGGGTCGAGGATTGTTCGTGAGCTGGTGTTGCGGATATAAACATATAGAAAGCTCCACTGTGTCATAACAAACACAAATTGAATATGATCACCATGTCACATTAATTACCTAAAATTCAAAATGTTATATACATTAGTATGTTGAAAAAATTAGTTACATTTCATTAAACTAAAAAATTTACAGAATATGAGAAATAAAGAATTTGTATTGTTTATATAAAAATAGAATAACAAAGAACATCATTGACTACCATTTTATTCGGTAGTTTCCTCCAACTGCAATTGTTGAGATTGTAGGAGATCTTCGAATAAAGCCTTCAATTCAACCATCCGTACACAAACATAATAGACAATGTTTTTTAGCGAATTATGGACAAAGCTTAATATTCAAATGCAATGAAGTGGAAAACACAATCCAATATATGGATATGCATGCTATAGGAAACCATTCATTTGTAGATGGTATTGTGTCACCAATATTGTATTTAAAAATCTACCCAAGATAAAGATGCAATATATAGTTTGGTAAAAAATCAAAACGAAGAGTTAACAAAGGAAAAGGATTAAGACGTTGAAAATACAAAACTGGATTCTTTTATTTGGTAAAGACGGTTCCCCCACTGGCTGTCTGAAACCACAAACACTTTTTTACATAGAAACTTTATAAACTAATAGATTAAAATAAATCTAAGTGTTATAAATGAAAAATCCTGGGATTGATAGTAATGGCATCAACAGTGCCACCACATCCCAAATAAATGAATGAAAATATAGTGATTAACATCCAACAAAGAAGCTCAAGCTTGAAATAAACCAAGGCATAAAAGCTTACCAAACTTTTCAAATGGCTAAATTGTTCATTTAACATGATAACTTCTTCCTGCAATCCATAAGTAAGACCATTAGATGCGGTAAACAAAACATCATACTTCATATATGGCAATCTAGCAGAGAAACCAATTGCATTCAGATGGAGCCTAATTTGTGGAACTACATTTATATGCACTGAAATGCATTATCATGTTGTCATATTTAAAAACTGAGGTTTATGCAGTATGCTATCTTTAGCATACACAAAATTTTTGCCCCTCATTTTTGAAGTTCCGCACTTCATAATTTATATACTTTCAGTTTCCCTTCTAATGAAGGTATGGACTGCTTTCCATTTGGAATTTTCGTAAGACAATGTTATGATATTCCTAATTTAGAATGTGTTTCCACTCTAATGAATGCAAGCCCTAAATCATAAATATTGTACAATTATGTGTTTGAGCACGTGGCAGGGCATGAGAATCAGAACCACTCCGTGTTGTTCTCCGCTTCGTGATTTGGTCATCAAACAATACTTCATTCCCTCCATCCTTTATCACGTCTTCTTGGTGATCATTTGTCCATCTCCAAACTGTATCCACAAAAAACTACAAATTAATCCCAAAAACAATCATACAAAAAAATTGCGGATTAGATTTGATTACGTACCATTTTCCCAGGATGTAGAGCTCAGTGATGATGCCCTCCTCGCTTTGCACCTTAAACATCGACATTTTAAACCAGAAACCAAAATCAAACAAACATAAAGAAATACGACTGACAGAATCACACTGTAAGACACCACTCCCTCGCTTCCACGGTTCCAACCACAACACCAAAAACAACAATAACAATAATAACAATGTACACTCAGACAAAACAAAAATGCACCACAGCCCTCCAGTGCTATAACAGCACTTCTCTTCTAGGACAACTTTGATATCTATGGACTGTTCCCTTCTCCATGTTACAACGATAGTATTAGAGCTCTTACAACATCACAGATGCATGACCAAGAGTGTATTCGACAACCTTTTCTCTGATCCTTTTCATCAGTTGGTCCTAAAGATTGTATTCTTCTAAATTCATCTTCTTTTTGGGTATCCAGAGACATTTATCACTTCATATGCCGAACACAAAACACCTAACATTTTGGGTGACAAATTAGAAGCAACTAATCGGAATATGGGTACTGAGAATTGAATTACTCTTTGTTCTTATAGTCCTAATGGAAATTACTCGTTGATTCACAAAATTAATCAAACTAAAATGCAAGAAAAGCAAAATCAACAACCCATACAGAATTATGAAAAGATCCCAACAAACCAACCAAACAATTAACATTTAAAAAAAAAAATTGCAAAGTTGGAGGGAAAGAAGCACGAGAAAAAATATACACATCCAATGCTTTTAATCTAAAGCTAGAAGTAGGAATAACTGAGTAAGTTAATGAAGGCAAAGCAGAGGGTAGGAAGCAGAACATACCAAGAGACCAATAGGGCATCCGGGCCGGTCTGCCGATGAACGCCGTGTCCTGGTCGACAACGCCCAACGGCGTCGGCCCTGCAAAGAAGTAAAAGTCGAAAACACTCCCAATGACCTTGTAGGTGAGAGAAGTCCCTCTGTAGAACACATCCATGCCATTGCTGTTGATCAGCATAACAGAGTGCGCGTAAGCCTCGTTGCCCACATTCTGGAGATCCATGTAAAACCGGGTGGGACCCGTACAAATCAGTGTTGAGATTGATCGCCGAGACTTCAGTGGTGAAGAGGGTGTGTGGATCGTTCGGGTAGAGCTTGATCCCGTGCGGCTGAGTGTTCTCTCCGAGGCCGTACAGGGAGGCGTCTTTCGGCGGTCGGGTGGATATCTCGAGGTACTGGTCCTTAAACACCAGTTCGCCATATGGGTCTTTGGAGTAGGAGCTCAAATGAAGAGGACCTGCCCGTTGGACTTCCTCTTGAAGGCGAACCCAAATGGGTCGGAGATGAAGCTGAGAATGAGCTCAGAGCCGGAGTAGTCTGAGACTTCGATGGGGTTCTTCGTCTTCGCCTGAAACACGTTTTGGTTTCAATTGAAAAGGCCAGAGCCTTGCATGCGAGGAAGATGACGATAGGATTCCAGAGATAGAGAAAGAAGGAGTAAGACGACGGAGGCGAGAGAAGGAAGACGGCGGCAAGAGGAGGATAGGACGGAGGCGAGACCATCTGTATCGTAGGTCTGTGAGACGTACAAGGCAAGGAGGGTTTGAGAAGGAAACGGAAAAGGCCTGCTTTACCATTGCTATTCCCTTCCCGCGATCATCAAGGCGTGCGCAACAAGATCAGCGGCAGAGAGAGTCTGTGGCAAATTTGTATATAAATTGAAATTCATCCCAAAACATTGTTCATTTGAATAATGCAATTGGAATCCCTTCTTTAGACAAAAGTAATTTTTAAGTAGAATGCCAACTTAGATTTTGAGGAAAACTAATGAAAATGACTTGAAAACTTTGAGTTTTAATGATAAGGACAAAATAAATGGTAAAGTGAATAGTATCATAATTGACTTTTTAGTGTAAAAATATGATTTTTCGTTAAAATGAATATTACCGCGGGTTTTTCATTAAAACTCCCTAGATTTTATGCAAACCAAAACCTTACCATTATTCATACTTGCCAGAAGGCCTCAGAAGTCTCCACTAAAATGCTTCCCTAAGCACAAGTACATAATAATGCCACTGACAACTAGCTCGTCGATCACCTCAGCGCTGCGGTTAATGCTTTCGGCGCCACTTTTACATTTCACTCTTAGTAAGATGAGATGAAGACGGGTTCTCAGAAGATCCAATTCCGGTATCTCAATTCAATTGCGCAATTGTTCCTCGTTGTAACTCGATCTTGAGTATTGTACAACCATCATATTGCCAACAGCCTTTGAGTCCCGACTACAAGCAGAAGCATTTACCAAGTTGTCACAAGGCCCGTCAATACTGGCAGTGTCATCAGCGGAGGATGAGTGATTAATCGTGCTTCTGTTCTTGTTTTCAGTTTCCATTCTATCATTTTCTGTAATGACACCTAGAGTTTCAGCCGCTTCAACCACTTGCGATTCAACAGATGTCTTGCAAATAACAGCGGGATCAATATCATGGCTGTGGTAATCATCAGGATGAGTTACTTTGCATTGCTCTACAAACTCCATTGTTGAGGAAAGGATATTCATGTCCTTGTCCATCGTATTTTCTTGGCTATTTCTATTTAAGATGTCATCCTCAAATCCGGTTGGATTAGTGCGAGCATCATCTGCAGGAGACAGGTCTTCATCTATCTGTTAAACAATGACCTGTGTTTGCTTTCAGAGAAGACACTGCTAGACACAACCTCGTCAACAGAATGCAACCCTAGTGGGGAAATGCAGATGAAAGAGGGATCAACTTTTCATCGCCAGTAATTTCTTCTCCATAACTCTCATTACATACGCCATTTCCACGTGCTACCACATTACTCGGTTAGGTAGCCACTACCTTTGGTTCTCTCAGCAGCTACATCTCCATTACCACAGTTATTCGCATTTGGAGATAATACTTCCTCATTTATTGGATCCTCATTTACTAATCCTTGATCTCGATTGGCAAAAGATGCCACATTTATAGTGGTATCATTGCTTTCCAAATTAACTAGTCCACTTAATTGCTTCTGTACAAAGACTGCTAAAGAAACAGCATGATCACGAATCAAAGAATCATGAGACGGGTAGTGTAGCATATCGATCAAGGCCTTATGGTACTGTGTGGCAGATATTAATAACTTTGAGTATATGTTCACACAGGTTGCCCATTTCTGCCCAATGGCAGTTGCAAATACCAAACTCGTCAATAACTTTTGCACGAGTACCTTCTATGATAATATTGCAGTTAAGAATCTTCAAAGCTTTACGCCAAGATGTTAAACCACTCGCCCACTCATCTTTCCAATATTGTGCAAAATCATCATTCTCAGAATATTCATCAAGCCAGAAGAAGGAATGCACTTTTGTACCCAGCTTATTAACCAACCAATCAACTCGTTTTTACACTCTAGGTTTATTCTCGTTCAATAACCTAAGCTTTAGTGGCTGTGCTAGAACTCCATTGCCGCAGAGGTTTCCTAGCTAGCAAGAGGAAGAGTTTGTAGTGCAGATACCCACATCCCTGAGTCAAAAGACATTTTTCTTGTGCGAGTTATTCAAGATAAAGCAAAAGAAAATTAAGGACCCTGTTTAAAGAGAAGGGGGTGAAGGAATTAAACGACACACTTGTTACTTCGTATCATAAGGCAAAATATACCTCTACTAAAGATGATAGTAACTTAGCTAATTCTAGGATACTAAGTTGCCTTAAAGTAATCTATAAAATCTTATTCATCAAGAAAATCTTCTATGAAGTCCTCAGACAAACGCTCGGCTCCTCGTTGTTGACAGATGTTATCCACTGCTTGACGAAGCCTTCTTGACATTGTAGCTCGCATCTCATTGTCCACACATTTCTTTACTAAGTTTGTATGCCATGCATGAGGAACCCGCCAAAAGCTTATCAACACTGAACACTGAAATACATCCCTGAGTATAATGAAATAAAACTGTCAGTATCAAGTTTGGGCGAGGACTGAGCAACCAACAGGATGGTGAGCACATCAGCTAGAGGATCATCCACTATGAAACTAGCCAACTTCCAAACAGGATCTTTCGTTTCAATTCTATTGTGAAGAGCTCTCATCCATTTATGGGCATTGGAACTTCCAAACTTTGGAGCCACTATCCACGCCACCGGGATAGTAATAATGTTGCATGTCACATCCCGGCCCGGGACAGATCACTTCCCGGGCCCACTCCACCACCATAGCACGATATTGTCCGCTTTGGGCTTACCATTCCCTCACGGTTTTGTTTTTGGGAACTCACGAGCAACTTCCCAGTGGGTCACTCATCCTAGGAGTGCTCTGGCCTCCTTCTCGTTTAACTTCGGAGTTCCTATGGAACCCGAAGCCAGTGAGTTCCCAAAAGGAGTGAGTTCTCAAAAGGCCTCGTGCTAGGTAGAGATGGGAATATACATTTAAGGATCACTCCCCTGGGCGATGTGGGATGTCACAATCCACCCCCCTTAGGGGCCCGACGTCCTCGTCGGCACACCACGGCCAGGGTTAGGCTCTGATACCAATTTGTCACATCCCGGCCCGGGGCGGATCACTTCCCGGGCCCGCTCCACCACCATAGCACGATATTGTCCTCTTTGGGCTTACCATTCCCTCACGGTTTTGTTTTTGGAAACTCACGAGCAACTTCCCAGTGGGTCTATCCTAGGAGTGCTCTGGCCTCCTTCTCGCTTAACTTCGGAGTTCCTATAGAACCCGAAGCCAGTGAGTTCCCAAAAGGCCTCGTGCTAGGTAGAGATGAGAATATACATTTAAGGATCACTCCCCTGGACGATATGGGATGTCACATTGCAACATGAACATATTCGGTTTCTCATTATTATTAACAATTGTAGTTAATAATAAAAGGTTAAACAAACTAAACGGACCTTCAATTTGGTTGTTCCGAACCTTGAATCAGAAAGCTATAAGGCTGTGATTGCCGAAGCAAATCATCTGTTGCAACTGCCACTCTGTTTGAATGCCCAAAGTGAAAGGGTCCACATAAGAGAAATCCTAATAGAAGAAAACATGACTCTGATGGTTTTCTACCCACATGCTAATGCTAACCGCATCATCAGCATCCAATTCATATATAGAGCATCGAATGACCCTCTCCTGCCTCGAACATACCTATAGGTTAAAAGGTCATCACGGTTAGATGGACCACCCTGTTTCTCTACAGATTCATCGTGTCTCTGCATTATAGTCTCCACAGAGACCCCCGCATATAACAAAGATTGTACACGAAGAAGCAGATCCTCAGAGATACAAGGGGCAAATATAGCACGTGTTCCAGCAGCCATCTTATCTTGTGGACCATGGCATGGCACTCATTTCCTATCTACATGCTTATCCTGATTATATATGATACGCGCCACTAAAGAATACCTAGAATACCATCAACCTTTGGTTTGTTAGGCGTCTATGGCTGCCGCCGTCGCCTCGCTTCAACATGAAATCTTGTTGGACATTCTTTATTAGAGCATTCACCCCTCAGAAAATCGTCAACTCTAGGAAACGGAATTAGAGCAACTCCATCTTTCTTGTCCCGCCAACCTTCCACCTTTGACCACACAAGATCAGAAGAAGAAAACTCCAGTGCAGGTGGACTCTGCACAGGAAGGGACATAATCTCATCCCATCTAGCCATCTACAACAAATAAAACGGAAATGACAAATTTAATACAATAGTCATTTTAACAGAAGAATCAAGACCAAAATCCCAATAGTCACACTCACACCTAACCCTTAACTATTAGTTGAATAAAAGGTTTTTCTAATCGAAAAAATGAACAAAAATGGCGGATTTTGCAACTGGCTTCGTAAAATCACACGTTAATAACAGTAATAGAGGTCCTTTTTACTCTAAGCAGTACAAAAGAAAGTCAAAAACTTCATATCTGATAACAAGAAAACAAACAAACAAACAAAAAAGAAGAAACAATTTAATTCATGCAATACATTTCATTCCCAACAAGAGAAGTTCAAAACTTTAGCAAACAATTAAACTGATTTCGTCTGTTTTCATAAATTCTCAGAAATTAACAGTCGAAAAACACAAATTAAAGGAAAAAAAAAGTGAAATTCTTTGGGTTGTCAAATAGAGAAATTATATTCACACACCCAAAATTTCTTCCACACATTTTTAATTTTTATTTTATTTTCTACACACTACTAACACTTGATAGAAAAAGATTAAAAAATTAAAGGATGTGAGGGAAGTAATTTAGGATGTGTGAATATAATCTCCCTTTTAGATAAGTGAAGTCGTTAGCTTCAGAGTCACACATTGAGCTATATCGATATGTATAGTATCACGCCCTTTATGCAAAAAGATCCCCATTTTTTCAAAAAAATGGGGATTAGGTGTAGGTCCACTCCACAACGAACTTTAATGATCTGAATCGTTTATTTTGTAAGGAACCAAATCCCCTGCGGATCCCTAAAAACTGAGCCTTCTGAGCAAAGAATTAGGACAATTGAAATTTGATCAAACGGTTACAAACAGGGCCCCTCTAAAAGTTATAATAATTGTAGTCATTGGATTAAATTTCAACGGCCCAAATTCATTGCTCAGGGGGCTCAGTTTTTGGGGATCCAATTCCAATTTGTAAGTCTCATTTCATAGATTATTCTTACAAGAATTCAATTCAATCCAAAATCATTTATCTATTTTGTAAGTCTCATTCCATAAATGTCATTATATCATCATTTCACGTGCTACCACATTATTCGGTTCAGCAGCCACTTTACCCTTGGTTCTCTCAGCAGTTACATCTCCATTCCCACAATTACTCATTTGAAGATAATACTTCCTCATTCATTGGATCCTCATTTCCTAATTCTTGATCTCGATTGGTAAAAGACGCACATCCATTGTGGTATCATTACTTTCCAAATTAGCTAGTCCACTTAAGGGTGCGTTTGTTGCACTGGAATGTCTCGGATTGGACTAGCTTTAGGAACTAAGCTGGATTGTCTTAGATTAGCTTAATGAAGCATTTGATGCAGTATCGGACTAAAAAGTAGGATAAAAATTAATTTTCCTTTTTTTTTTATCCAAAAACAAAGAACTCTATCTGTCTCTCCATTTTCTTTGGTCAAACTATCTCTCCTCCTTTTTCTCCATCTCTTCCATTTTCCTTTCCCGTCCAATTCCTTTTTCCTTTTCTTCTCGATCACAAATATACACAGTTCACATGCAAACCAATTTTCCATCAGACCAAACAACACCCATCACCTGCCTTATCAATCCAACAAAATTCCCAAACTTTCCCACCCTAAAATTTGACAATTCCATTCAAATTAAACAAAAGTTAGAGCTGGAAAACTGAGGAAAGAAAAAGAGAGAGAGAGAGAGAGTAAACGGATCACCAATAGTAGGAGGCGGCAACGCCATATAGTTTGAGGACGAGCAGTAGCGTAAAGGAGAAGAGGAGGCTATGGGCCGCCAAGGCCTGCACGAACTTCAACATTCTCCGCTAGTTCATCATCATCGTAAAACAATGTCGTCCGCTGCAAAAGTCGAGACTTTAGATTGTGAGAAATCTTAGGAGGAGGTTGATGTTTCAGTATACGCCATTGAAACGAAAGAGGCAAGAAATATTCTTTCTCTCCTTCTTCTTTTTCATCGTTCGGGTTGACCTAGATGGCAAAAAATCCCAAATCACCAACCCAGATGCCAAAATGGCGCTGGGTTTGCAGGACGATGGAGATCAGAGACAACCGTTTCTGGAGAAGGGGGGTTAATGCTACTCATGTGGGTTCGTAGGACGCTGCTCGCATACCAGGGAGACGGGACTAGCAATCCCGTTGTTTTTGGGGGGCCTCGCTAAGACCTCCTAGTGAGGGATTTAGTCGAGGCGAGTCCTCCTTTGTCCCATTTACCTTTAGTCCCGCCAGTGAACAAACATGGATTGCACTAACTTTTAACTTAAGCGTCGAGTGAGAACTAAAGAAGGCAAACAAACACCCCCTTAATTGCTTCTGTACAGAGACTGCTAGAGAAACAGCATGATCAATTGATTTTGACGGAGTTCTTCAGCTTAATTTATTAGTTTTGGATTACATTGCTCTTGTTTAAACTTTCAAGTAATCTTTTTCCATATGATTACTTCTATTTAAGGGCTCATGGCTTGGGAATTGTTATGCTATTATCACCTAAATGCTCATGTAAATTGAATTCGATCAAATTTTTACTAGAGTAGTCGAATTTCTATTAGAGTTGTTCTTAGTCATGTTTGAATTGCCATGTTTATCTTATATTTTCTTGATGCAAACCTGGTCATTTTTTTATCTATGCATCCAGAGCAACAATCATGTGATTTCTTGACAATGAATTGGACTTGTTTTTTTTTTTTTTTTTTTTGCACTTTAGTTGTTTATAGTAACAAATTCACTTGATCAATTGATATGTTCTTTCTGTATATATAAAAAATATGTGCTAAAATTCTTAAGTGTGTATCAATACACACACACACACACACACACACACACACACACACACACACACACATATATATATATATATATATATATAATTGTATACACAGATGGTTAAGAAGGAAAGTAATGGGGCAAGTGGATCACAACTGCCAGCTGTATGGAATGCTCACAATACATCACTATTTTGTGACGTGTGTATCAAGGAAGTGGAGGCAGGAAATCGTCCTGGTACCCACTTTAAAAAAGAGGGATGGGAAAATGTGAGTATTAACCTAAATAAAGAGACTGGAGATGAGTATAGTAAACAACAGCTAAAAAATAAGTGGGATGCACTTAAAGAGCAATGGAAATTATGGAAAGAACTAAAGGGAAAAGAAACTGGTCTAGGATGGAATCCCAAGCTCAACACCGTTGATGCTTCGGATGAGTGGTGGCATAATAAAATTCAGGTTTGTAAGCTTCTTGTTAGTTTCTGGATGTTGTTTGTCTATTATTGAGCTTGAATGCATTTTAATACTTGTTTCTTTAAATTGCAGATCAACAAAAAATATAAAAGTCTGCGTAGAAAAGGAATTAGCCCTGATATGGAAGATAAGCTAGATAGGATGTTCATGAATACCACTGCTACTGGTGATCATGCTTGGGCACCCTCGTCTGGTGTACTTCCATGTGAAAATAATGATGAATCTGATGAGGATGATGGCATTCAAATTGACAGTAGTGATTTTGATGATGTTATCCCACTCAAAAATACTCAAGCCGATGAGAAGTATTTGGGGAAGAAGAAAAAAAGAACTCAACAATTTGATACACAAGTTAAGAAAGAGAATAAGGATAAAGGAGTTGTTGCAAAGAAGGGGAAATTGGGAGGTGCTGCTAAGTTGTCAGAACAGATTGATCGTATGGTTAGTGCAATTGAGAGTAGAAATACAACAACTTCAAACATGGCCAAGGGCTTACAAAATAGTAGCATTGCTGAAGTGATGAAGATAGTTTCATCTTTACCTGGTGCAGGGCCTGGGAGCCCTTTGTGGTTATTTGCAACTCGATTATTTCTAAAACAAGAGAAGAGAGAAATGTTCTTAACTATAGAAGATCTGGACATCAAGTTTCAATGGCTTAACTATGAGCAAGCTGAAAATTAAGTGCCATGTGATGCATTTAGTTTGCAAAGTTTTATATTTCGTGGTAGACAGTATAGTCTAAGATATCTTTAAACTTGAGTTTATTATTTTGATTTGTCATTTGGGATGGTTACTTGGATTTCTTTGTGTTTTACTTGGGATTATAATTGGATGGTTTTGGATTCTTTATTTAAGAATAATTTTTTTTCATGCATGTACTCCTATTTGTAGGAATAATGATGAGATTTTTATTTTTTTTTCAAAATTGCAGATCTCTTTCAAGATATGGACATCTTGCAAGATGAGGAAGAGTTCAACCAAACTGTATGCCTTTGTGTTCGTACTATAGAACATTATTATCAAACATATATCCACAAAACACCTTGTATGGATTCATCTCAAACAGGATATAAGTGGTTAATGGAAATATTACGGGGAAATGAGAGGCGTTGTCATAGGATGTTCAGAATGGATAAAGAGGTATTTATGAGATTGTGTAGTGACCTGCAAAACAAGTATGGATTGAGGGGTTCAAGGAGAATGTGTCCTGGTGAAATGTTAAGAATGTTTTTGTTTATTCTAGGACAAGGTGAAGGGAATAGGTCAGCACAAGAACGATTTCAACACTCCGGCGAGACTGTGAGCAGATACTTTAGTCAGTTACTTGATATTGTATGCCTTATGGCTGTTGATGTTATCAAACCACTGGATCCTATGTTTAATGGTGTCTCTGCAGAGATATTAAGCGACTCTAGATATATGCCCCACTTTAAGGTAAAAAAAAAACTAGATATGATACTTCTTGCTTTGTCTTATGAATTAAGTTATATTTATTGAAAATTGTGTTATAATATTATTTGCAGAACTGTATTGGTGCTATTGATGGTGTACATGTTCAAGCCACAATACCTCCCGGAGATCAAATACCATATATTGGCAGGAAAGGGACACCAACTCAAAATGTAATGGCCGTATGTAATTTTGACATGCAATTCATCTTTGCATGTGCAGGTTGGGAAGGAACTGCACATGATACAAGGATATTTTTATCTGTTTTACGAAACGGTGCTTTAAATTTTCCTAAGCCTCCTAATGGTAATGTCTCAAACTTGTGCATATGTTTGAAATTTTGCATTTGATTAGACACTTTTTATAGTTTCTTTTTATATCATAGTAGCATGTTTTGAACATTACAGGAAAATATTATCTTGTGAATGCTGGGTACCCACAGATGAGCGGCTATTTAGGACCCTATAAAGGTGAAAGGTATCATCTTCCTGATTTTCGTAGGGGCAGAGAACCAACAGGATCTAGAGAGGTATTTAACCACATACACTCTTCTCTTAGGAGTGTCATTGAACGCACTTTTGGTGTATGGAAAAAGAGGTGGAGCATTTTAAGAGACATGCCTAGTTACTCATTTAAGAAGCAAGTAAAGATAATAATCGCAACTATGACGCTTCACAATTATATAAGAAGGTATGCCCGACGTGATAATCATTTTGACAACATGAAGGATGACTTGGATGATGACACAAACTCGGATGAAGAACAAGAAGAATATCATATTACCGAAGGACCCGAAGCACAAGAAATAGAGACATTGAGGAACAACATTGCTGCAAGTTTGATGTGTTCGTAATTTTTTTTATGTATGCTTATTTTATTTTATTATTGTTTGAAGACATTGAAGAAAATTTTATTTATTTAATATTTGTTGTTTTTTTTTAACTTTTGGCAATGCAACTACAAATGTCAAAATAATTTGAGGGAAAAAAGATTAGATATACTTGTGAGTCATCTTTTTAACCAAAAAGTTAATAGAAAACTATTTTTCTCATTACTTTAGTCTAAACTAGAAAATGTGCCCGCGCGATGCTGCGGGACTTAAATGCATCACCTTTAACTACATGAATAAGATACATTTCACCTAAATAAATTCAACACAATCATGAATGAAGAGAGGAATAGATGAGTAAATGGGGTCGGTAAGATATGCAACTTCGTTTTTATATACATTGAACTGAACTCACATGAAAAGACATTGTACAATGAACAGGACGAAACTGAATGTTTTGGTTCCCTAAACTGAAACCCCTTGTCTCAGACACCCAACACCTCTCACCCTCAGATAGCCCTAAACGAAGTGCCTCGTAGCATCGAATTGGCCTACAACACCCCCGAGCGAGATTGAGACTACTTTTCATATTTTCATTTTAATGTACCAGCAAGGAAACGATAGTATATTCCAAAATTAGCAGTTTACAGAGAAATATAAATATTGTTTTCAAGAAATTAATATGATTGCAAATGTAATAGCTCCATGCATAGTGAGGTAGGATAAATGATGGAAGACACACTGAAATTTGAGGTCCATAGGTTGAGAAGAGTCCATAGCATTGATCCAGATATGGATAGCTTGCACAGATCTACAATTCAAGCTCCGAATAAAGTATCAATTTATCAGCAATTGTGACATTCATTATTCCTAAAAAAGTTATTGATTCACAAATAAACAAATGAAAGTAATCAGAAAAGAAACGCTTACCACATGCTAGCTGAATCCGAACTCAAAATGACCACGATATTTTCCCAGCAATGATCACAAAGAGATTGATGCTTGGGACTTCTGTCCATCCCTGAAAACAATGGAATAATATACCCATTAAAAAACGTCACAAAAAGATTTACAGTAACTGTCCCAACTATTATAATTATATGGTCTTATTGGCATATTCAGACTACAAAATAAAAGCTGGCAGTTGTTTGCACTCGTAAACAATTTCTCTTTACAAAACTAAATAAATTGTAATGACCCAAGAAATCAAAATTTGATTAGGCATTAGAAACAATGTTACCTTTTGGAGAAAAGGATGCTCAACCAAATGGAAGCCCAAATTTAAAACAGCAACTGAATGAAAATCTGACGTTATAAAATCCATAAGAAGCGTGTAATGCGTCTAATTTAAAAAGTCTCTCACACATGTAATTGCACGTAGGACGCCAGATTCAAAAAAAAAAAAAAACCTTGAAACCAAAGGACTGCAAAGGATTGCTTTGTCATAGAAAGTAAAAGAATAAATTGAATCAACTGAACATGCTTCTTGCAAACAAAGAAAGTAAAATACGGGGGAACAAAATCACAAATCAACATAGGCATCTCTTAAGAATTTAAATAACCAAGATTTTGATGAACTGATTGTAAGCATATGTGCATAGATGTCACTATTTACATAAAACATGTAAAGGACAATCAGTTTTGAGTTTCAAAATATAAAATATTAAAATTTCCATAAAAGATAAGTATTGGGAAACAAAGTTGGCATCTCACCTTCCACAATAGGTCGACAAATCCTTTGATTACGCTTTAGCTTCTTGTTTAACTGAAACACAAATTCATTGTTCAGAATATCATAATTTCATGAAATGGTTCACCTTTGATTACGCTTGCTGCTTAGTGACTTGATAAGTCGGTCACAAAGATAACATGTAGAATGCAAATATGGATCAGGAAAAAACAACAGCTATAGAATTGATTATATAGAAGAAGAATACATACTTATTGTGAGGTTATCCCAGCTATCCACTATGACCCAATATATATAGCAAGTAAAAACTATGGCAGCAAAGATCTCACGTATATAAATCTTGCATAAACTTTGTTTTTGTACAATGTCTTCTCCCTTCAATGACAGTTTGTTTCTTATTCAGGAAAATAAAATGAGCAGGTTAATGATACTCACATGTGCAAAATGCTAATCCTATGGTCTAAAGTTAACTGAATTTTTTAGTGTAAAATACCTAATTTCACTGCATTTCAATTGATCACAGTTCGTGCCTTGTTAAACTTGATATACCCTTAGACATTTTGGGAACTTGACAGCTTAAATTTTCTTTAGTTACAGATGTGCTCATAAAAGCAAATTACAGCGACCCAATATATACTAAAAACTTGGAGAAGGGACTCAATTAGTTAACGAACAGGTGCCTCGCCTTTCATGTTAAGACCAAAGAGAGAAAACCAAGCCGAACTCTTCAAAATTCATTGGCACACATGCATCATCAGCTCAATTGAATGGATAATGCATACTTAGATACAACCATTCAAACAATTGATGTAGATTGACATAAGCCTCCAAACTTCAAAAAAATTGAAACCTTATAAAAGCAAAACCTTTTTTCCTTCATATTTGAACTGTTTCGATTACCTTATCTCTCTATCACTTGATTCATTATTTCTAAAGGAAGTTCTAATCACTACCAAAACAGCTTAATAACAGTTGATTATCTAAAAAAAAAAAGAGGGAAAACATGAAATACTAACTGCACTCAAAATCCCAAATGTGTAACACATGATTCTAATCTAAACCCTGATTCTAAAATTTAGAATTCGACACAAAAATGAAAATTGGAATGATTAACATGGAAATGAGAGAGGGAGAAGTGTGAGGGAATCTACACATGAGGGCTTCGGATCTGAGTCCAGAGCTGGAAGCGGCAGAGGTTGCGAACTTAAGAGTATGGAAGAGGCGGGAAGGATCCTTGTAAAAACAATAAAAATTAAATAAGAAACTCGCCGGAAACTCGGAAAACCTCGTCGAAAAAACTGGACAGCAACTTACCTCGGATTCACCTTTAACTCGTAACAAATCTTTTCACATTATTCTCTATTGCCACTTGTACTTCACTCAGTACTAATCGATATAGCTGAAAGTCTGAATCATGAAGAATGAGAAGTTGAAGTATATCAAATGATAAAGTTGTCAACAATGAAGAATGGGACATTGACCATGGAGACACTGCAAGAAGCAAAAGTGAGCAAATTAAATAAATACCAGCATCAACATTTAGAAAAAAGTAAGAGCAGCAACTATAAATGAAGAATGTGCAATCAACATTAAAAGTGTATAATAGGAACACGGATCTCATAACTAAAAGACATTTTCTCACCAAACAATGGAAAATAATTGGAGATGCAATTCAATAAAAAAAGAAGTTAGCACTTGCTTATTGCCTTCCAAAGAAGCTAATGAATCCATCTGGTTGAAGAAGTGTTTAGCATTGCCAGTAAAAACAACAAAAATCACATCAAATTTCAAATTAATCAACTCAATAGCATGCGTACCTTAACATCTAGATGACGAAACATTGGTTCCTCGAACGAATCGTAAAGATCACAAACACAAATCATGAATTAGAGTTCGAATACGCATCTCCCGATTTGAAACCCTAACGTAATTCCCCACTTGGAAGATGCAACCTTTGGGGTTCTGGCTGCTAGGGTTGAGATGTTAAACCTTTGACTAAGAAAATGACATTGGGCAGCATAGGATACATACTGCTCCCCCAGATAGACCTGCATGAAGATTTATCCACCATCACATGCGAAAAGGAAGATGGTCAGTATATGTGTTTTAGTAATCAATCTATATTTGAAGCAATGAAAAAAAAGCATATGACATGAGCTATCATAAATTAAAATTATCAACAATCTCTTCCCATTACGAAACATAGAGAAACTACAAACCATAACAAATACATTGAAATACGCAAATATGCAGCAAATCCCTCAAGCAATTAAGAAAAAAAATGCCTCTTAAATCAGCAACCAAATTCAAATTAACAAATGTCTCCATAAAAGAAGTAAAATGGATGAAAAGATACCTGGCTTTTTCAAAACAATTCAAATTCCACAACATTTCATTCAAAACAGTTCAAAATTCATAACCCCTCAAGCAATTGGGGCTGTAAGTTACGTAATCGGATGGCTACAACCAAACGAAGAGCTTCAATCAATTAAAGTCAACAAAATATCAATAATTAATCTAAAAAAAAAAATTAAATAAATGAACACCAGGGGACTGAGGAATGCTACTAAACATCAGTAAGAACAGAAACGAATAATTTAAATGCTTGAGCTTCAATGAAAGCATTTTACCCTTGCAATTTTCCAAGATAGCGGAGAGGCAAGATGCACATGTATTAGTGAGAGGATTTTCAAAGATATTGAGCACTTCCAATCGAGCAGATAGCAAAGGGCATTCGCAAATCTGAAGATTGAAATTATTGATCGAGACAGCCAAATGAATAGAGATATAATCATACAATCCCCAAAATCCAAATCCAAATCTGAAACGCCTGATCCGTTTCTGGAAAATGGCAGAGAAAAATAGAAGAACTACGTTTTTAGATGACCGGATTGAATTTGAGGCAGAGAGAGGGGGAGAGAAAGAGGGAGGAAGAGAAGCAGAAAAGCGATAGAACAAAATGGAAGACGCTTGAAGGGTCTTCCTTACCAACGACGTGAAATCCAATTGCCATTTCAAGCTCCCTCAATCACGACCTGTAGGAAAATATCAAACCCAAACATAAGTTCACTGAAATTCGAATTCAATATAATCAAACACAAACAAAATAGCAAAATTATAAATAAATAAAAAACTAAACTAAACTATAAATTAAAACTTTCAATTGAATAACCCCACAATTTAAATTACTAAACAGTAACAGATTTCTCTGAGTAATCAACTTCTCGATTATGGTCATCGAACACGACATTCTCCAAAACTGCCAAACACATGCAACCATATTTGATAAGAATTTGAAATATCACTCCAATCATGACACAGAACATAAACATTTTGCGCACTGTCATTTTTAAAGTAGAACGTTCAATTAAATCATGATGTTAAGTACCAGTCCCAAATTTGATAGCATTCCAAATATCTGGTTCCTTGTCCATTGACAAATCAATGCACTTGGCATAGCAACCACCTTCAATGTTTGACACACCATTGTTGCCCCAGCAGTGCTCATCATCTCCAATTAGATACCGATTATGATCCGTAGACAGAGTCGTCTTCCCAGTGCCTGCAACAAACATCCCAGGATCAGTTACACGAACACAAAAGAAACTGAAACACAAAAGATTGATGTATCCATCACCAATTGATCATTGTACACATAAAATTATCATGATTCATACCTCTGCGTCGATATGGAATTTTATAAACTGGACAAATGGAACCCAATTTCATCGACTTCACGGTGCAAGTGCTGTAAAAAATAAGCAAACACTGGCAATATGATCAAGCACATTCCAAGTATTAATACATCCAAATAAAACCTAACATTCATATGCAAATAACAATGAAGGTAGAGATTACTTGTAGAAGAGATGATTGCAATTGAGTGAATCCGCAGAACTCAGTAGACTCAAACTGCAAAACAGATGGGGAAAAATCAAACCCATTAACAGAGTGAAGAAATTTTTTAAATCTTTAAACGAATTCTGGACAGAATCATGTAAAGGGTCTGTTTTGGCTACCGAGAAACTTAGTATACATTTAAATATTATTACATGTTAATACAAAAATTTAGCTTTATTCAGATGGGAGAGATCAAAGGTTGCATCATTCAGCTTCACACATGGCTACAACACAATTTCAAAAACTCTTGTCATCTCAAAGTCACATTCTTTATCAAACTCCCACTCCATAATCGAACAGAGGTTGATAACGGACAAAAAGAAACACAAAGTACGAAATATAATCAATATCATCAGTCAAAACTTACTGCAAAGGGTGAGGGGTCAACCATGTGATTTTTTGCCCCTTAACCTCGGCCTGCATGGACAAACAACGGAAGAATTCATACCCAAATAACACAATAACATAAAATGGCAGGAATGTAAATAATACAAAATCGAGGGTCCAACACACGTTGATATGTCATCGTGGTTTCCAATTGAACCATGAATTCCAGAATGTAAATCATACCTTGAGTATAAGAAAACCAGAAAAGGAAAATTAAATCCCTCACAAATGGTGGAAGAAAATATGAGAAACCTATATTAGTCCCAACGGTGTGAGTTTTCATCAAAGAAGTAGACAATCCACACGCTAAATCACCAATCAAACATGAAGATGATCACAAAGAAGAAATCCCTAAAACCAATATTTTATTAGAGTTGAAAATCGAAATTAAGCCAAAACGGAACCGACACTACCCAAATTAAGCTAAAAATTCACTAACCCAACATAAAGGCAAAGAAAAATCACCTCTAGATGACTGCCATTGATTCAATGCAAAGAGAGCTCAAGCTGCTTAATATTGTTCTGAAATTAGAGAGAGGGTGTGAGAGATCATGAGAGGACGGAGGGGCGAATGGCGGAGTGAGATTCAGCGCGTCTCTTCTCTGCATATAAAAGATGCCGCACAATTATGCAACTTACTCCATAGACTTATAAACATCACAATTATAAATTCTGAAACTGATATAAATTGAATAGAAATACACAAAGCATAAACAAATTCAGCATATGAACACCAAAACTTACCAAACTCATGTGCTTGCTTGAAGCTGTTTTTGATCATTTTTCTACAATCTACTGCATAAAAAGGACCAAACTATAACGGCAAACTATATATATAATTTGCTATAATACCCAAAAAAATTAAATTACATTAACATTTGAGTGGAAGCCACGACCAAAGTGGTAAAATTGAAGAAAACATCAAAATCCCAGAAAAAAAAACAAATTCTTTCAGAAAAAATCAAAGAAATTTACTCAGGTAATCAATCAATTATGTACCTAATTCCCCTGATGTCTTGAATAAATATAACACTCCAAGATAAATTAACTACCCAATATTAATTTTTCCTGTTTCTTTCTTCTTATTCTCGGGAAAGAAACAAACCCAAAAACAAATAATTGAAGAAAACATACAGAAAATATTGGGGAGGAGTAACATACAATCTGCTGAGTTCTTATTCGCTTTGTAGATAAGAGATGGTGGCTTCTCATCGAGTTCATGTATGTATTGCCTGGAGTGAGATGGTGAGCGGGCGTGAGAGAATAGGGCAGTGAGAGAGAGTCGGGAGAGAAAAAGAGGGAAAGAAATGGCGATGGAAACGGACGGAAACGTAGTCGAAGCAGAGCAATCCACGATGATTAACGCGTGGGCGCTCTTAAACTGTGCAAAAGCAGTGGTAATTTTGTAAATAAATCGAAATTTTCAATTTGCGGTGAAGAGATGATGGTAATTTTGTAAATAACTCAAAATCCACTCCAAGTTACTATTCATTTGAATAGTGCAATTGAAAAGCTTTCTTTAGACAAAAGCTAGAAAAAATGCCCGCGCTTCGCTGCGGGTTTTGAAACTATTAGCCATAATAGACGTGAATAATTGGCACGAAAAGATGCATTACAAAGGCGACACAAATGGAGTCATGTCCTAAAATGAACCAGTGCAGATGAATAATTTGCAAAATCACATTCAGTTTCATTTCTATAGGTCAAAAAACAAAGAAAACATGTATATTAACTTGTCATATTTTATAAAACTAAAAGCATGGACAATTCAGTGCACCTTGGTTGCACATTTGTCATATCCAGCAGCTCACATCGGCCACCCCCCACTGGAATCCAAGGCTGAGGGAAGCCATCTGCGGGAGTTGTCATCTGAAGCACCACTCTTATCTTTGCCTTTGTCTGATTTGATATGTTGCTTACTATTGCATGGATGCCAAGTAGCTTCAACAGCCTTCGATGTACACATATCTGAAATGCGGTCTTGTCCTACTGTTAGAAGCAAAGATAGGAGCCCTAATAGCATATTCTCAAGAGCTTCATAGAGAGCTCTTTTGTTTCTCTTTGTCAACCACTGCAAGGATTGCAATTCAAATTTAATCAAAATAATTCATTTCACATTCATAATAAACCCGAAAGTGACTTGATAAGATGAAATTAACCCAATTACGTGTGAAAGGAAACCTTTCCAATTAAATGAATGAAATATTTGATGTGGATCAAAACCAAAACCAAATGAAAACAAATATCGACAACTGCCCAAGTTGGTGTTTGCCCCAAAGGTCTTCCTCCTCCTCCTCCTGCCATCCTTTAATTGAAACCCTAATTTTCCTTACTACTAAATAATGCTATTTTCGATCTATTTCTTTCGGTGTGTAAACTTTACTAATTCTCGATAATTTTCAATCACTTCCACTGTAATTAAAATAAGTACTGAGTATATACACACTCATAAAAACACAAATTCAGTTTTCCATTCTAAAAAATGAACGAAAGCACATACTCCAAGTCAATGTTCCTACTATATTCATTAATCCAACGATGCATCAAATATAAAAATTAAATTATACCTCTAATTTATAACCTTTTGATCTTGCTTCATCTGCAGCTAAACCAAAATTTGGACAATCCCCAATATAATTCCGTCAAAATCCACATAGCAACACCATGTAAGAATCATATTGGGTGTCTACACCCACACTTATCAATGTACACATAAATTTGAAATCTGAATCACTTGGGCTTCAAAGAAGGCCAAAAGTCTTTGTATTCAAGCATTTAATACTCTACAGAAATTAACTAAACACAGCCACATTGAATACCAAACCCACTTACTTACCATCTTATCCAACTCTTATTTCGTAAATTTTTCTGGTAAAGAAGCGTAGTTTATCCTGAGCTCTGCAATAGAATAATTCAATTCTTCTTCATTGCTTTTCAATAGGATCCCTACAATCAAACAAACATAATTACTCTAGTAAATAACTTCAATTTAAAATGCAAAGATATAACAGAAAGGAAAGTGATTAATTAAAAAATAAAACTGTTAAAACAACAGACTGATACACTTAACATGCCAATTTATATACTATATAACAATACTAAATCAATTAATTTATAAAGATTAGAAATGGATTACAAAAAGCAGAAATCTTATTTGGCATGTATGAAAATGATACACACATTCTTAGCCAATCAGCATGAAAAAGGTATAGAAAACTAATTTACTTTGTTAACTTTGGACAACTGGAGAGATGAAAGAACTCTTAGTTTTTACTATAAGTATGACAACCATGTGATTTCATTGTTAATTGGGACTGATGTGTGTCATTAGGATTGCCAAAATTAGTGATCTTAGAGTTTGGCAGCCAATGACCGAATTGGACTCAAGTTTATCAACATTTGATTCAACTAAACTAAATTGGATACGCTCATTAGCATAGAAATATGTATACCATATGACAATATTGAATCAAGTTATTTGCAAAGATTTAAAATGCAATGTAAAAAGGAAAAAATTTATTTTATATGTAATAAAATGATTAACAAATTTTTTATTGAGCAGTATAAAAAAGGTATTAAAAACTAACCTAATTTATTAAGTTTGGAAAAATTGGACAGATAAAAGAAAGCTTTTAATCCTTACTATAACTAAAATAACTATGTTATTTCATTATCAAATAGGATTCATACGTGTAATCAGGGTTAAGAAAATCACTGATTAAAGAATCTGCCAGAAATCATCAAATTGGACTTGAACTTACCAATTTCTGATTCAAATAAACTAAGAAAAGGAGTTGGAATCAAACTAACCTCTGTTTTCTATATGCAGCAAACTGCATCTTGTTTTTGCCCTTGTTAACAACATATCTTTCGCTCTGTACACACCAAAAAACAGTAAACACCTCATTCATTACTAACAGCCATTTCAATCAATTAATTATTTAGACAAATTTTTCAACGATTCCGAAGCTCAGACAAAAATTGCATGAGAAAATTGAGATTATATGCAATTGGATGTCAAAGAACCTGAAAATACCATATATCCAATATTTAGTGCATACACCTAAAAACTAATCTTTATATATACTTTAAAATAATACAGATCAATGTAATCTAAAACATTGGAAATGCATATCAGTGCAAGCCAAGGTCTCAAGTTCTCAGAGTGGGGAATTACTGATTAGAACAGTTAATTCTCTGCTCCTTTTTGGGTATGAACTAATTAGCATAGTAGCCATAAAAATACGAAACAAAAGCTCAATAATTTATGCAATTTGGTTAAATTTTATACAATTTCTAGCAAAACCCAAAACTCAATAATACAAAAGGAACCCAATAGATGATTAAAGCAATTTTATACACAACTTATGCAAGTCCAAAGAAACGCATTTGATCAAACTTACTGAATACTGAAAAAAAAAATTACAATCAAAGTACGGATTAATAACTACCTCAACAACTAACAGAGCCAAAGCCAAACCCTAGAGCTTCGAAGGGCAGAGACGATCACAGAGACAAGAATAGTCCTTATTCCTTCCCACTGCTGCTGCTGCCACTTTCTCTCTCTAAAAACCAATTGGAAATTGTTTATAAAGAGACAGAGAGGAGAGGGCTATGATGATTGGATGAAAGAAGCATGAAAAACTAAAAGACATGTAAGCTTGAATTCGAGTCCCAAATTGAAAATATAAGGGAGGAGTGTAAGGGTGGCTTACCGAGGTCAGGAGAGGTGAGTCTCATAGGAAAAGTCGACGAACAGTGGCAGGAGCCAGTGCACAGTGAAAGGCCTCGCCTGTGTCTCCTGAACAGAACAGAGTGAGTGATAGTGGTTCTGTGAGATGGAGCGAGTGGTGGTGGTGCTGTAGTCATGTTTTGCCGGAAAATGGAGGCTTTGGTGCGCCTCGGTGTTTACAGAGAAAAGAAAGGGGAGTCCAGGGAGCTAGTGGTTGTTTGATGGAGTTGAGGCTCGCCGGAGTGGCGAGTTGTGATGTGGACTCAGGCCTCTCGGCCTCTGGGTTTTACGGAGAAGGGGAAGATGGTTTAGGGTTGAGAGAGATGGAGGGACGGCTAGGTTTTAGAAAAGATGAAGAAGAATGGGGGTGAGCAGCGCTGGGGCTACATGTTGAGGGAAATGAAGAGAGAGCAAGAAGAAGTCGAAGGCAGTGAACCCTACGGACAAATTTACCCTTCTAAGTTATAATAATTACCCTTCCAACCCAGCCCAAATCTGATGGGTTCCTTGTAAATAAGGTGAAATCAAGTGGCAAACAATTGACTGTAGCCATGAACAGTAAGGAACAGTGCCAATTGAAAAGCCTTCTTTAGACTAAAGTAATAAGGCTTTTCAATTGCACTATTCAAATGAATAGTAACTTGGAGTGGATTTTAAGTTATTTACAAAATTACCATCATCTCTTCATCGCAAATTGAAAATTTCGATTTTTTCACAAATTACCACCGCTTTTGCACAGTTTAACAGCGCCCACGCGTCAGTCATCGTGGAATGCTCTGCTTCGACTACATTTCCGTCCGTTTCCATCCCCATTTCTTTCCCTCTTTTTCTCTCCCGACTCTCTCTCACTGCCCTATTCTCTCACTCCCGCTCACCATCTCACTCCAAGCAATAGATACATGAACTCGATGAGAAGCCACCATCTCTTATCTACAAAGCGAAGAAGAACTCAGCAGATTGTATGTTACTCCTCCCCAATTTTTTCTGTATGTTTTCTTCAATTATTTGTTTTTGGGTTTGTTTCTTTCCCGAGAATAAGAAGAAAGAAACAGGAAAAATTAATATTGGGTAGTTAATTTATGTTGGACTGTTATATTTATTCAAGACATCAGGGGAATTAGGTACATAATTGATTGATTACCTGAGTGAATTTCTTTTATTTTGTC
Organism: Malus domestica; assembly: GCF_042453785.1. Classification (NCBI taxonomy): domain Eukaryota; kingdom Viridiplantae; phylum Streptophyta; class Magnoliopsida; order Rosales; family Rosaceae; genus Malus; species Malus domestica. The sequence goes on from NC_091677.1 coordinate 33,726,317, forward strand.
TGAAAGAATTTTTTTTTTTCTGGGATTTTGATGTTTTCTTGAATTTTACCACTTTGGTCGTGGCTTCCACTCAAATGTTAATTTAATTTACTTTGTTTGGGTATTATAGCAAATTATATATATAGTTTGCCGTTATAGTTTGGTCCTTTTTATGCAGTAGATTGTAGAAAAATGATCAAAAATAGCTTCAAGCAAGCACATGAGTTTGGTAAGTTTTGGTGTTCATACGCTGAATTTGTTTATGCTTTGTGTATTGTCTATTCAATTTATATCAGTTTCAGAATTTATAATTGTGATGTTTATAAGTCCACGGAGTAAGTTGCATAGTTGTGCGGCATCTTTTATATGCAGAGAAGAGACGTGCTGAATCTCACTCCGCCATTCGCCCCTCTGACCTCTCATGATCTCTCACACCCTCTCTCTAATTTCAGAACAATATTAAGCAGCTTGAGCTCTCTTTGCATTGAATCAATGGCAGTCATCTAAGGATGATTTTTCTTTGCCTTTTTGTTGGATTAGTGAATTTTTAGCTTAATTTGGGTAGTGTAGGTTCCGTTTTGGCTTAATTTCGATTTTCAACTCTAATAAAATATTGGTTTTAGGGATTTCTTCTTTGTGATCATCTTCATGTTTGATTGGTGATTTAGCGTGTGGATTGTCTACTTCTTTGATGAAAACTCTCACCGTTGGGACTAATATAGGTTTCTCATATTTTTTTGCACCATTTGTGAGGGATTTAATTTTCCTTTGTGGGTTTTCTTATACTCAAGGTATGATTTACATTCTGGAATTCATGGTTCAATTGGAAACCACGATGACATATCAACGTGTGTAGGACCCTTGATTTTGTATTATTTACATTCCTGCCATTACCAAAAAGCATGGGCTGCAGAGACAGAGAGGGAGATAGGCGGGGGATGGCAGGGAGGGGAAGGGAGAGGGAGGAGTGAGGTTGCTATAAAAAGGGGTTATGGTTGATTTTTTTTTCTCCTCAAATCAAGGGTTGGTGTCGGGATTAAGGGATGTGTCAAAATTGCCAATAGAAGCCTAAATTAATGGGTAGTTGTCGGTGATTGAGAGATTGAGAGGGAGAAAATTGGGGGAGGTTGTCACTGACCCGATGGAGTGAGGGATTTTGTGAGGATTAACTAACTTATTGACTAGGAACACAAGACAAGACATGCTTCCGGTAAACCGCCTCCGTCGCTTTCCTCCTCTCGCCTCCGTCTACCTCCTCTCCCTTTCTTCGTCTCCCCCTCCTCCTCTCTCTCTCTCTCTATGGAATCGATCGATCTTCGAAGAGGATAAAAAGATCTGAAATGGTGTGCTTCTTCTACTGTGATTCTGTGTTTTTAATTTTTCTGGGTTTGGCTTCTTCTTTTATTCCACTACTAATTTACAAAAATAATGAATTTTGTACATTTTGTTTTTATTTTACTTTTTGTTATATTTCATTGTAATATCAAATAGAGTTGGTATTTTAAAATCTCACTGCAATGTTTTTTGTTATATTGTTGGTGGGTATCTTTAATTATGCCCTGATGGAGAAAGGCAAAGAGGACAGACCTGGATTTGGGGCATAAAAGGGATCTTTAGATTTCTGTGAAAGTACTTTGTGCCTTTTTGCTATTGGTGATGAGTGTTCATGAATATTTATGCTTTAATATAGCTGTTACAGGAGCAAGTTGTTTAGTTAAAATCCTAAGAAGATTAGGGTAAAACATTCCGGCTCTCTCATTATTGATAGTCTGAATTTCTGCAATCTCTGAGATATATTTGGGATAGTTTTATAGTGATATACATCAAGGTTCAAGAAAAACTTTGCTGCACTGCACTATAGGAGTATCTGGTTGATGAAATTTTTCTGATTTAAGCATTTAGCTCCTCGATTGCATTAAATCAGTATTTAAAGAAGTTTTTGTCTGAGAATGCATTGATAGAATTTTTTTTGCCCAAAAATTAACTCACAGAGCTTCCTGTGAGTTAGTCTTAGCTTTTGATTTAATTTTTTTTTAGAATTATTATCATTTTTTTTATCTCTGCTGCTGTTTTGGATTTTTTTTAATGATTTTTATGCGATGTTCATCTGTGTAGGCACTCAAATTAGTGTTTTGGAGTGCATATGGACCAGACACCACAAAAGAGAAAACGGAAACCAAAATCAGAGCCATCAAAACAAACAAATGCTGGTATGTCCTAAAAAAGGTTGGTTTGTGCACTTTCAAAGAATACATGGAAGAAGATAATATTGATCATGGTGTAGAATGTGATGGTAATGTGGTTGAAAAAGATAAAATGTTGCACGAAAAGATCTCAGAGCTCATTGACGAAAATATGCAGCACCAGGCTGAGTTGATAAGGAGAAACAAGGAGAATAGTGAAACAATTGAGTGGCTTTTATCCCAGGTGCATAAGCTAACGGATGAGAACAAAATTTTGAAGATTAATCTGGGAATCCATAAGGATACTACTGATCATACAATTGCAATCCATAAGGATGCTACTGATTATACAATTACAAGGCAAAACAAGCCTCAGTTTTCAAAGTCTAAGTCCATAGGGCCATCTTTCCCTGGAAGGCTCACTGGATGCCTAGAACTTGGATCTTAATTAGCTACTTTTCAACTTTAGTAGGTAGCGTTATAAGTTTTCAAATGTATCTGTTTATATGCTTTCATAATACATGTGAAGATTCCGAGTCAATTATAACATATTTTAATTTTTAATTTTATGAGTATAGAAAAGGAATTGAATGCTTCGTTATTTTGATCTTGCAGCTGAAGCCAAGTCTGGATAGAGAGAAAGATCTCATGGTAGGAATCATGGACTTGATGAAGGTGAGGTTAACAAAGTGTGCTTTAGCACCAAGATTGGAATCTGGGTGTTCTGAGTTTTGTTTTGTTGTGATTTTTCTATAATCTAGATGCTGAAATACTTGGAGTTGGAATTAATAAGAATTGATTGAACATGGATTTTTTATTAGATTGGTATGGCTGACATAGTTAAGAAGTAGTTTAAGATGCAGTGATTAGGGCATTTCTTTAACTGAACATATTTGTTTTCATGAGGTAGATAGAATCCTCTGTAATTTAATTAATTAGATTGAAATTTGGGGTCTGGATTCTTAAACTATGGTGGTTAATGTAGCTTTTTTGGTGAATTTTTCAAGTGGGGAAAAAGAGGTGGGTGTGGGATTTATATTGTTATTCTCAGTTGGTATATAAATATTTGAGTGTGCAAGAAATGGTTACCATACAAAAAATACAAGAACTGAAATTAGAAGGGATAATGGCAGTTTGCAGAGGGTTGGTTCAGGGATGGTAAAAGTTGTGTACGTGGCGAGATTAATGGAGGTGGTTTCGTGGTGGCGTAGTTCTCCGTGAAAAATGGCGACGGTGGTCGCCTTGCTATTTCTGTGCAGCGAGCACAGTATCAAGAGAGAGAGAGAGAGAGAGGTGAGGGAAATAGGGAGAGTAGTAGAGAGGGAGTGAGACATGAGGGTGGTGGCAAGCTGGTGCCTTGAGGGAGTGGCGAGTGAGGTGGTGATAGTTTCTCGAACGGGAGATTTATGGTGTACTAGAGAACTTGACTCCTCTCTCAGTCTGGTCTCCGGAGAAGAAAACCAAACATAGCTATGCATTAGCAAAGTTTGAAATGAGGGTTTTTAATCTTTGGCATGCTATTGTCTTTATTTGATCATTCTTTGAAAAAAATTATGATGGACAAGTGAAATAAACTGAATGAAAACTTGGAGAAGAAGTTCTGATTTTTAATATCTTTAATCCGGGATTATTGTGATGCCCTTTGACAATTGAAATGTGAATGCATTATGTTGCTTAGAACACAAGTCAATATTTTTTAAACTGTGTTAGGTATGATGGATGCTATAGATAGAAAAATGTTGGCTTAAGGTTGGATTCCAGGTAAATATGTGCTATCCTGGATGATGGAATTGCATAGCATCCTAAGTTTCTATATTTTCCTGAACAGATTTACTGAAAATGTTTTTCAAGGATATTCAACAATAACTTTAATCTTCAGACTTTCTCATTGTTGCAGTCTCTAATGCTTTAGTTAATCCTATTAGCCTATTGTTAGATCAATTAAAAGAGTGTTTTAGCCTTCTGTTAGTGTTTCATCTTATATACTTTCTCATTGTTAGATCAGTTGTGATTCTGTGTGGTTCATGTTTCCGGGTGTAAAATTGTTCATACAATCTCACTTTTGCATCTAATTAGTGAGCCAAAAAGAAAATTTTTAACATTTTAAATCCTAATTATCTCTATTTCAGCCAATGCATATTTTTTCCACCTAAAAGTCTTTGATGCATGTCTTCTTTTTTTTTTTTTTAGTATTGAAACATACATTGTTCGAAATTTGTTGAGCACTTGAAACTTTACAAGTTAAGATTTGGAATTTTATGATATATGATAACTGCTTTGTATGTTTGTTGTTGATTAAGCACGTGGGATACAACTCGGTCTTAGACACTTAATAAAGGTTTATCGTTTGAAATTAATGGGGCACATGTTATTCTCATGATATTGGCTGCAAATGCTGCAGAGTGATTACAGAAACCAACGCAGAAAAAGCTTTATAGGTAACTTTTACATTTATAGCATTTCAGAATTCGCATAAATACCAGAAAACATCTTGAAAGACTACCATTTCAAGTGGATCTTTTCTTTCATGTGGAAACCAAGCTTCCTTTTTCTTAACTCATTCTATTAAAACTTCAAATTATGTTCAATTTGTTGATTGGCTGTTAGCACTTAAGTTGATCTATTTATTTCCAATGTACCCTTTTTTATGCATGAGTGCTTTTCTGTTGCATGTTTAGAAGATGAATGCATCAATTCTTAGGTAACCTTCTTTTTGTTCTGTGACGTAGGACAGAGTAGGACAGCGGAAATTAGATTGTTTAGCGGAAGTGAAACGACATAAAACTTAAATTGAAACATCATATGCTTCTGTTTTATAGGACTGGGGGGGGGGGGGATAAAAACAGTATATTTTGTTGTTGCATGTTTCATTAATTCAAACTTTCAAATATACACTCTCTTCATTATGCACAGTATGTTGATGTGAACTGAATCTAAATAATTTGTCTTTCTGTCGAAAATATTCATAGTATGTCCTGCATTACAGTTTCAAAACCCACAGCAGCACGTGGGCAATTTTATTTTCCCTCTCCCTATATGTAGTTTAATATAATTCAACGAGTTCAAAGAGAATGATCAGAATGAAGGTTTGTATTAGATCCGATGTGCTTCCTCTTTCTATGCATTTTGGTTCAAATTAGGGTTTTAGGTTGAAACCCGAAACGAAAAGAGAATAAAGTTTTCAGGATGTTCGGATTTTGTGTTTCGATGAGAGGAAAAAATGAGAAATTTGTTAAGAAAAGTTGTGGTCGGATTTTACATGTTTACCGTTTTCAAGGTACGGTGTTCATCGATCTTAACTTTAAATTTGTTTCTCAATTTTTTTGTAGTTTTGGATTTGTAAAAACCCTCGATTGAATCGGGTGCTGGTATGGTCCCTTACAGGAAAAAAAAGTTTCATTTTTTTCCCCTTAAAATTTTAGTTTTTGTTATTTTCTTTTTTCTTCACAAAGGAACTTAGGTGGTAGCTGTATTACTAATTAGCTACAGAATTTATATATTCTTATGAGTACGGTATGGGTGCAGGTTTGCTATGTTGCTTTTTGGGATGAAATTACTTTAAATACAAAGGAAAATTTGATCGATATTATTGGGTTGTACGCAGAAATCTAAGTTTTACCTATTTTGATAATGCTTGGTTTTTGTGTATTGAGTTGGATAGACAGTTCATAGGTTTGGTTCCATATTTATTCGGAGAAGAAAAACACAAAGAGGGCAACACAATAACCCTAGGATGATTATATATGGAATGAATTAAATCTATTAACGAATTATATTTTGGGTGGTGTTAGGGAGAAACGCCTACACTCCAAATATTTATGAATTGGATTCATTATAAAATAGGTAAATTGTATGCATTACTTCTTTTGGCACTAAATCTTTTGTTAAATTTTATTTTGCTGACTTTTAGTTTTTGACTTTCCTTTGGCAGGACTTTTAATTAAGCATGCATCTTTGGTGTAATATTATCATATTCTTGAGGTTTGAATTTTTTACTCTTACTTTTGTGACCATTATATGTTTGCGTATCTCTCTTTTGGGTTATCCATCAATTAAAAATTATTATGTGAGGATTTTGATTGTTGACTTATCATTGGTATATTTCAAGTGGTTTTTGATATTTTGATAGGTGTTGGAAAAAAAAGATGAAATTGTTTTGCGCTCAACGCATAGTTAATCTTAAAATAGGGTTTATTAAATTGGTTTGATGATATATAGGTGGTAACAAATTAATGATGTCAACTCCTACAAGGAAGAGGCTGATGAGAGACTTCGAGAGGCTGCAACAAGACCAGCCTGCGAGGATTAGTGGGGCGCCTCAGGATAACAATATAATGTTGTCGGCGAGGTTAGTTATTTTTTAGGCTTTGCTTCTACAAACGTGAACTCTTTACATGGAAACCGAATTTTATGTGAATTTTAATAGTTATATATCAAACTCCTCTGCACTGAACTCTGTGTATTACAACAATTATAATTAGAACTTGGATGAAATGGGCTCCATCCAGCAAAACTCCTGCCCTAACAATAATAATTAGAACCAAATTTGATAATTTCTCATAGTTTAGGCCATTTGGCCAAGTCAGAATGAGAAACATAGATGTTTTCTTTATCTTATGCTATTTGTTTGGCTGTAAATCGTATGGAGTAAATCTCATGGTGTCATTCTAAATAAACTGGAAATATGTCTCATGCAAAATTAATGTTGATGTTTATCAATGGAAATAAGTTTTGAAGTGATTACCTTTCTTTATACAAGTTCTCTTCACAATGAAACCTATATTATAGTGTCACTTTTACTTGCTTTCGCACAAAAGGGGTGTCTGGACATGTAATTGGCGTGTCATTACTCACTAAATCTTTTTTATCCTTATCTTCTATATTAATATCACCATTTTTTTGGGTGCTCATTGAGTGGTTTGGCAGGTAATAGATAAAGGTTTTAATGCATTCATTTAATGTTATTACAGATCTGCTAAATTCTTCAAGAAGTCCGGTTTACAGAACTGAAGCTGTTTAAGCACAAGGTGTCCCAGTTTATAGATGAGGTATTATAAAATTTAAAAAGCGTCAATATTATCATTACTGATCCTTAACATTTAACTATCAAAGCTTGAGTTTATAATAATTAATTCTTCACTGATGATATGTTGTGATGGGGTTTAGTAATTTTCAGTATTCTTCAATTCTTTTTAATCTGCAAAATCAAATAGCCCATGGAATTTATGGCATACAATTAGTTTCCTTTCAGTTGGGTTGAAATGATATTGATTGTGTTGTTATGAAGCTCCTTTTTATAGTTAGGTTGAAAATCATATTGATAGATTCTTTATTTGGTTGGTCCTATCTGTAACAAATGGGATTGTTTTGTTTGATGTTTGAATCAAAATTTGATCTTTTTTTGTGTGAAATTATGATGGAATCGCAAATTTGTGAGGTATATCTTAGATTATTGGTTGCATAGTCACCTTCCCACAACTATCACATTGTCTCTTGACTAGATGAATTTTTATAATTTCTAGGATCTACGGTTGCAATGCTTTTGATGCATGCAATCAGGAGGATGCTACTACTCTTATGGAGCTTCTTTGGCATGGTAAGTTGAAGTTGCATAGCATTTTTTTTTCGTTCACGAAATTCGTTATCTTGCTATCCTGGCAATTAGCAGTGTCTGACAACTGGTGAAGTATATGAATATATGTGGAAGTTTGAATTATACAAATGAAAGTGAACTTTTAACAACTCTAACTTAGAATTTTTATTAATTTCTTTCATTTGTGTTCGACTATTTTACTTTTTTGGTATATAAGTACAACTATAGATCGAAAACCACATAAATTACCTAACAGCCAAGGAATTGTTTGTGGTAGAACATAACATGATGTAAAGCTCAAATTTTGGGCACTTAAATATATGTTTTTTTTTTCAATTACAATCAGTCAGCATGAAAGTTCAATTGGATTTGTTCTGGTCTCCAAAAATTTTTCTTTGTTTGGTTACCGATTAATTTATGTGGTGAGAGTTTAGTTTTTGCTTTTCTGCCTATGTATATATGATTTGAAATGGACAATTCAATTTTCTATATATAAATTTGTAGTCGAAGAGTTCGAAGGAGAGGTGAATTAGAAACAATGGGGGGAAGAGTGATGGAGTTGAGGAGTTGAGAGTTAATGAGGTATACTTGAATTTCTGTATGATGTCCTTGGTATTGGGAGATCATTGAGACTAACTATCTGGTTGATTAATCACGATGTCCTTGGTATTGGGAGATCATTGAGACTAACTATCTGGTTGATTAATCACTAATTTGAACTATTTGTGCTTGGAAAATTAGCTACTTGAACAAGTACTGAACGCTTTCTATGTTTTCTTATTAACTGCTGAAATAGGTGCCTGCCCTATAGGACACATATTTTGCCTTCTTAACTACAAGGGAAAAATATGTGTGAATTGCATGTTGCTTATGTTTCTTATGGAAACAGAACTTTTTTTGGCAACCATGTCTTTGTGATCAAGAATGTTCAGTTTCTTCCTACTAATTGTGCAATGTCTTTACATGTCAACTTAGTGGAATGTATATAAAAGTCAAACTACTTATCTTATCGATCTCATTCACTCATGTGTCCCTCTGTTCATTCATGATTGTGTTGAATTTTTTCAGGTAAAATGTGTCTTATTCATGCAGTTACGCCTGAAATAGTGGTTCCCACTGCAACACGTGGGCTTATTTTCTAGTTATGTCTATTTTTGTCATTATACAAAATTTCCAAAATTTTACATTAGTATTTACCAAACGCTTTTATACTACTTTTCATACTTACAGCAGTTTTAAAAATACAGTTTACCAAACGTTCAGCTGCTTTATTTTACAGCTGATTATTCTTAAAGCACAACTGTTGACCCTAAAAACTACAAAGCCTACGTGGCGCGCAGGCCGAGTAATTAATGAGCTAACTACGTCCTTCGGTGAATGCGGGGCGTGCCAACTCGTCGGCCGAGCTCGGCCGAGGAGTAAATTTGTTGATGTTGCGTTGGGTCGCGCTACTGACTTCTGCGTCTTGCCATTGCGGCCGAGAAAGGAACACGTCTCGGCCTCTTGGGCTCTCGAACCTGAAGACAAGGTTACTATTCTTACGAAGTTCAAAATCAAATTCGGCTTTCAATGTGCCGAATGTAATAACTGTAACACCTCACTTCGCCGAGAAGGCTGATGAGATGACCTCGACCAATAAGGATTTAGAAACCCTTCTCGACCGAGACTTGGATAGGTAATCAATCGTTCTCGCCGCAGTGCTGTTGATGCCAACGGAAGGTACTGCGAGACCGACTGACTCTACAGTGACAGAGCTATCTATGCCGACTTAAGATATCACCGGTTGCTTCCACAGTGCTGTTGATGCCAACGGAAGATGTGTCAGTGAAAAAGGAAAAAGAAAAATCACAAGTTGTGAGAGTTTGCGCAGGGCAATTTTGTATTGATTTTGTGGGTCTCGTTCCGTTGCCACTGCCTCTCTATTTATAGAGCTAACTTAGCATAAAACCCGGCCGTGACCATCAATCACCACCACAAATAATAATCGTTACGCGAGGATGATTATCCAATGAGAATCGTAGCACTCAAATCTCTTTGGTGCTAACGCATTTCAGCCAAAACCACATAACAAATCATGGCATGCCAATTCCGTCTTTTGCTAAAGATAAGCATTGTCGTTCAAATCCTAGTCCCAAAGCCCTGGCATATCAAGCTTTATCCATAGGATATTCACTTCACCTATTTGGCAACCTTGAATTTGCTAATAATTATCCCATGCATGCATCACATTAGCTTACGTAATTAATCTTTCAAGTTGGACTCCACCTTGATCACCAACTGATGCCACCACGTGCTAGGACTCTTCTCATAATGCATGATGCTTAATCCCCGCGTCGAATGATAAGAATCCCACATTAAATCGAACTGTTCTGCTTGCTTCGGTATAGTTTGCGTCACATTTATCTTGTATAAAAAGTGTCAAGATAATTCATTATTAAAAGATCATTATTATGATTAAAAATCATAATATTATCCCCTAACAACAATAAAATTATCTTAACTTTCCTATCCGACGGTGTGGAGCAATGCTCACTCAACGGCCTTGATCGCACGGGCCGATGATGTAAATTGAGGTCCAAACAACAACAGAAGCAGTTTTAAAAATAAGAACAGCAATCCCAAACTGGCCCTTAGTCGAGGCGAGTCCTCCTTTGTCCCATTGAACTTAGTCCTGCCAGTGAACAAACACGGATTACACTACCTTTTAACTTAAGCTAGTCCAGTGAGAGCTAAAAAGGCAAACAAACATCCCCTTAATCGTTTCTGTACAGAGACTGCTAAAGAAACAGCATGATCAAAATCAAAGAATCATGAGGCGGCCCCAGCAAGCCCCTCAGCGGCTCTACGTCCCTCCGTCGTCGCGCGACGGAAACAGCCACGACAACTACGAAGACACCGACCTCGACAACATCGATTACGACGACAACGATGGTTCCAAGGACCCCGGGAGTGACGACAACAACCACGGCAACGCTGGCAGCGGTGATGAAGAAGTCGATCCTCTGGATGCTTTCATGGAGGGGATTCATGCGGAGGTGAGGTCAGCTCCGCCGCCGAAGCTGAAAGTGAAGGCCGAGAAGTACAGGGACGATGAGGAGGAGGATCATATGGAGAGGTTTCTGAGGGCTAAAAGGGACGTGGTGCTCACGCTGGCATCAGATGCTTTACACACCAGATATGACTCCGATGAAGAGGTATATGCGACCGCCAAGGCCGTCGATGCCGGGTTGTTGGAGTACGATTCAGATGATAATCCCATTGTTCTGGACAAGAGGAAGATCGAGCCGATTTCAGCTCTCGATCATAGTTCAATCGACTACGAGCCGTTTAATAAGGATTTTTACGAGGAGAAAGAGTCGATTTGAGGTAAATTCCAACCGAACTGAGAATTTGGTTTCTTTCTTTTTTTCTTTCCATTCACATTTGTTTTTTAAATTTTTGTGTGAATTTAGTCGAAATGCGTAGCAAAGTATTTAAATTTAAGTGGGAGAGAATATTGACCGGTAGAAGTTCTCAAGGAGAGATTTGAAATGGAAGACTAGAGTTAACTGGTGTTTTGGTTTCCTTGTTTAGGGATGAGTGAGGAGGATGTTTTTTAGTACAAGAAGAGCTTGGCCATCCGTACGTCGGGGTTTGATGTACCGAGGCCAGTTAAGACATTTGAAGATTGTGGATTTTCTTCACAACTCATGGCTGCCATAAAAAAACAAGACTACCAAAAGCCGACACCAACACAATGCGTAGCTCTACCCATAGTTCTTTCCCGGAGAGATATAATTGGTATTGCGAAAACTGGTTCTGGAAAGACTGCCACTCTTGTCCTTCCAATGATTGTCCACATTATGGATCAGCCAGAGCTTCAAAAAGAAGAAGGTCCAATTGGAGTGATATGCGCTCCTACTAGAGAGCTGGCGCACCAAATATACTTAAGAGTCCAAAAAAATTGCAAAATCACATGGGATACGTATCTCTGCTGTATATGGTGGAATGTCTTAAGCTTGATCAGTTCAAAGAACTTAAGGCAGGATGTGAAATAGTTTTTGCTACTCCTGGGAGATTGATCGACATGCTTAAAATGAAGGCACTGACAATGCTTAGGGCAACTTACCTAGTACTTGATGAGGCTGATCAGATGTTTGACCTTGGGTTTGAGCCTCAAATTAGATCTATTGTTGGTCAGATTCGGCCAGACCGACAGACATTGCTCTTTTCTGCGACAATGCTCCGTAAAGTTGAAAAATTGGCTAGGGAGATTCTCTCAGATCCTATAAGAGTTACAGTGGGTGAGGTGGGAATGGCCAATGAGGATATCACTCAGGTTGTTCATGTAATTCCTTCTGATGATGAGAAGCTGCCCTGGCTTTTTGAGAAGTTACCAGGAATGATTGATGAGGGTGATGTTTTAGTATTTGCTTCAAAAAAAGCTGCAGTGGATGAGATCGAGTCACAGCTTGCTCAGAAAGGTTTTTAAGTCACAACTCTGCATGGTGACAAGGACCAAGCATCTCGGATGGATATTTTGCAAAAATTTAAATCTGGCATTTACCATGTTCTTGTTGCAACTGATGTTGCTGCTCGTGGTCTTGACATCAAGTCAATTAAGTCAGTTGTGAACTTTGATATTGCAAAAGACATGGACATGCACATCCATTGAATTGGTAGAACAGGTCGGGCTGGTGATAAGGATGGCACTGCGTACACTCTTATTACACAGAAAGAGGCACGTTTTGCTGGTGAGTTGGTTAATAGCTTGGTTGCTGCTGGTCAGATTGTCTCCACGGAGCTCATGGACCTTGCGATGAAGGTAATTTTGCATTACTATTAACATTTTTTTTTTGTGGTTTATATAGCGAGTTTATACATGCATCCAACTACTTGCCTTTTTGTTTTAGAGATGGTGGTTATAACCTTAGTTTGTAATCCTATAATGCATTTAAGGCGAATACAAGTTATTAATATGTTCTCTGGTAAAACGTGCTCTTTTTAATGCAATATGGATTCTGGACAATTACACCTACTGGTGTTTGTCTCACAAATAAACTACGTTATCTTCACTCTACTATATAGGTGCATAGGTTGCTTCTGATTTAGAGTGCGCTTTCGAGAGAGATGGATTTGATGACCATTTGGTCTTCAAGGCCTTATTTTGGAAAGCTTTAGTATGTCCTTGGAATTACAGGGATCTTGAGATCGTTGACTTCATAACGTCAAGATAGTCAATTTCAGGAAATGTGCTTAGTTTAGGGAGAGAGTAATTAGACAGTCTTTAGTAGTCCCATCTTTACTTCATACCATGCTCTGCTTAGAAAAGGGGTTGTTGGGGGTGTATGTTGGCTTGTTGGGTTGTGGATTGAAGCATAGAGATGACTTGAAGATGAAGCTCAGTCTGGGGACGTAATAACTTTTGTGTATTATTAAGTACTCGCTTGCATTCTGGGCTACCAATACATCGGTTGAGGCCAACCAATTTGCATTTAAGAACTAAGAGAAAAATCGCATTTTAAGTACTAAATCTTAATTACCACATGGACCCTTAGTAAATTGTCACTTATTTTCCCTTGTGCCAATATATCTCATAGACATAAATGCACAGCTTATCATGATAGGTGGCTGCACCTGCATTAGTTTTAGAAGTTTTACACTATGAGAGCCACTCATGCATCATTTCTTCAGTCTTGTGACTTTTAATTCTTGCCTTGCTGCTTGTAGCTTTGTATTTTATATCCATCATAAATACACTGGTTTCCATCTCCTACATGGATGTGCAGTTATTTTGGGTGCACCTTGTCTGTGGAACTTTTGTTGCTTTCCCTTACTATGTTTCTTGTTTGATAGCTTTAGATGTTATGTTAGATTTCAGATTTTACATTCTCTATTTTAATGGGATTTACCTTGTTTATTATCAGGATGTTAGATTCATATCAAAATGTGATTCAAGAAAAGGAGTTATAAACTTTAATCATATTAAAATTTCAATTTTCTTAAGGTTCTTTTGCAATTTCATATTAAATAAGCCTTTTTCTACAATTCAAATGATGATATTATATGGATTCTGCAGGTGGAAAGAAAGGTAGAGGGAGGGGCGGCGGTGGTCGAGGTGTGCGTGGGGTGGATTTTGGTCTGGGTATTGGATATAATACGGAGTCCAATAGTTCTTCATCGAATACTGTTCCTAGTCGATCTGTTGCAGTAACTCCTCAGAGGACAGGAATGATGTCTCAGTTCAAGACTAAATTTGTTGCCGCTTCATCTAACTCTCCAAGTCAAGGTTCAGCTAACAGCTCTAGTGTGCCCAACAGACAGGCATTACGAGGATTTGTATCCGGTGGTTCAATAGGTGGTGATGTATATAGAACTCAGGCAACCAGTACAATTACTCCTGCTCCTGCTCCAACATCAATGGTAAATAAAACTGCTACTCCGAACACTGGACAAAATTCAAGTCAGAAACCCTCCGAAAGGTTAATTAAACTGATGCTTGGTTAGAATTTTTTATGTCTTTACTTATTTGATTGGTGTTGAGCAGTTTCATTTGTGCCGATTGCAGTTCTAGAGATAAACCCAGAGAAAGGCGGAGGCGCTCCGTTTGGGACTGTTAACCGTACAGTTGAACTACACCACTCTCGCATAATGAATTACAAGTTTTACTTTTGTTGTAGGTCAAGTCCTGATATTCCTATATTATTGTTGATCTTTGTCACTTTCTTTGTCGCTCTGTTTATAAGTTAAAAGAAACAGAAGATTTTGTAAACTCAGATCGACTTGTTGCACAAATAGTGGATGATTTAAAACATAGACTGTTCGTATCATTAAAATACGTTATGAAGTAGATTCTACAAAAAGTTGTGCCGTGTAAAAAAAATTGTGATGTTTCACATGTGCTCCGTATGTTATTTATATTAATCATTCTGAATTACATCATAACTCAACGACTTGGTATATAATACAATAAGGCCTTGTTGGATGTCAATGATTTGATTGGTTATGACTGGATTAGATTGGCTTAGTTTGGAAAATTCACTAGATTCAGTGAATGTTGAAAGAAAATATGGATTGCTATTTTGTTCAAGTGAAGATGGAAGAGAAAAAGAATAAGACAAGTATAACAAATCAAATATTGACGGAGCATGCATAGGTTTTTAATTACAACTATTCGTCAATTGGTGCTTATAATTTTTGGTTTTAAATGCTATTATCTCTTAAATAAAATAATTATGTTGCTTTAGTCTCCTCATCGTATTATACGTGTCGAATTCGTGTGAAGTCTGGTGGGACAAGAGAGAGATAAGGAGGTTGACTTTGATCAATTGACCTCCTTTCCATAGCCATTTTTCTTTACCTTCATCCCCTTACACAAAGTCCATTCTTAAGATCTCTAGTTCTCTCTCAATGGCTGCTAAAAGTTCCCGAGATTCTTCTTCGTCCTCTTACCAGTGTTCCTATCATGCCTTCTTGAGTTTCAGAGGCCAGGACACGCGCAGGGGCTTTACTGATCACCTCTATAGAGCTTTGGAGCTAGCAGGAATCCACACCTTTAGAGACGATGATGAAATCAAGAGAGGGGAGAATATTGAGTCGGAGTTAGAGAAGGCGATAAAGGAGTCACAAGTATCCATAATTGTCTTCTCCAAGGACTACGCTTCCTCAAGGTGGTGTTTGAACGAACTTCTGAAGGTCGTGGAACGTAGAAATACTGATCGTAGACATGTGGTTCTGCCAGTTTTCTATGATGTGGATCCATCCGATGTCAGGAAGCAGAGTGGTACTTTTGCTGAAGCATTTGCCAGACACGAGGAGCGATTCAGTACGGAGGAGATGGACAAGGTGGAGCTGTGGAGAAGAGCTCTTAGACATGTTGCAAGTTTGGGAGGCATGGTTTTAGGAGATCGGTAATTTCTATTCTCATTATGTTCTCACGCTAATTGAAAGTGTCTTTTAAATTAAGTAAAATTGTAGATGGCAGTGAAACTTGAAGTTGTTCGCCTATATATACTGCAACTTTGATTTATATGTTCCTATCGATTCAAATGAATTACAGGTATGAGGGGCAGTTCATCCAAGATATTGTTGGAGAGATTAGAAATAAAGTGGATCACGTAGCTTTAGACGTCGCTCCCTTTGCAGTTGGAATGGATGCTCGTGTGAGACGCCTAAACATGTGGTTACAAGATGGATCAAATGATGTTGGTTTAGCTGTCATCTGTGGGATGGGTGGAATTGGCAAGAGCACCATCGCGAAAGCCGCTTATAACCGC
Organism: Malus domestica; assembly: GCF_042453785.1. Taxonomy (NCBI): domain Eukaryota; kingdom Viridiplantae; phylum Streptophyta; class Magnoliopsida; order Rosales; family Rosaceae; genus Malus; species Malus domestica. Next base: position 33,742,327 of record NC_091677.1, read on the forward strand.
AACTTTGATAGATTTCAAGGTAGCAGCTTTCTTGCAGATATACGAGAATCTTCAGAACAACCCAATGGTTTTGCTCTCTTGCAAAGAAAACTTCTTTCAGATATCCAAAACGGGAAAGCAAAGAAAGTATACAATATGGATGAAGGAACAATCAGGATCAAACAAGCCGTAGGTTATAAAAAAGTTCTTATTGTTCTTGATGATGTGAGCAACCGGGATCAACTCAATGCAATTCTTGGAATGCGAGAGTGGCTTCATTCAGGAAGTAAAATTATCATAACAACTCGACATGAACATTTGTTAAATGCTCACGATGTTTTTGAAAAGTTTATGGTTCAAGAACTGAATGAGTACGAATCACTTGAGCTTTTCAGTTGGCATGCCTTCAGACAATCCCATCCGGAAGAAGGTTACAAGGAGCTTTCAAGACATGTGGTGCAGCACTGTGGAGGGCTTCCTGTAGCTCTTCAAGTTCTGGGATCTTCTCTATCTGGAAAAAGTGTAGAAGTATGGCAAAGTGCATTGCAGAAGTTAGACGTGATCCCTAATGACAAAATTCAAAAAGTTCTGAGGATAAGTTTTGATTCTTTACAGGATGATCATGACAAAAATTTATTCCTTCATATAGCCAGTTTCTTCACAGGAAAGACGATGGATTATACAAGTACAATGTTGGACAGCTTAAAGTTTTACACAAGGATTGGGATTGAAAATCTAGTTGACAGATGCCTAGTGAAAATTCAAGGCTCGAACAGGTTGTTGGTCATGCATCAATTGGTGAGAAACATGGCAATGGAAATTATTTGTGAAGAATCACCTGATGACCCTGGAAAACGTAGTAGAGTGTTGCAGAAAGATGCCTCTAATATTTTGAGAAAATTAAGTGTAAGAACTATGTTTTCATGTATATGTATTTTTAGTTATGATTTGTTGTCCAGTACTAGTTATATACTTATTCAATGCTCTGATTTGTTAGCAGGGTACGGAAAATATTAAGGGCCTCATGCTTAACCTTGCTAGCAAAATAACGTTTGTTGGATGTCATAAAAAACGATGCCATGATGAAGATTATGATGGAAATTGTTCAAGACGACGTCGTCTTGGTTTCTTCTCTTGGAAGCCAGTTAGCTTTCCGTCCACAAACTCAGCTTCTGCATCAAATGAGATAGATTTCAAATCTGAGGCGTTTAGAAGGATGCACAATCTTGAAATTCTCATGCTCAACAACGTCAACGTCAGGGGAAGCTACGAAGAATTTCCAAAAAGTTTAATATGTTTATCTTGGAGAGGATTCCACTTAAAATCAGTACCAGAAAATTTTTATTTGGAAAACCTGGTTGTTCTTGACATGCGAAATAGTAGCCTACAACATGTTTGGAATGGGATCAGGGTACGTAACTCTCTCTCTCTCTCTCTCTCTCACTCACTCTCACACACACTTTCTCTCACACATGTCCATTATATCTTCTTAGAAATTGATTAATACTTCTTATTGAAAACAGTTCTTTCCGAGGCTGAAGATTCTTAATCTCAGTCATTCGCATGGCCTTAGGACAACCCCTGACTTCTCAGGACTCCCTAACCTTGAGAGATTGATTCTTAAACATTGCATAAATTTGGTTGAGGTTGATGAGTCCATCGGATACCTAGAGAAACTTGTTGTTTTGAATCTAGAAGGCTGCAAAAATCTCATGAAGCTTCCAAAATTGAGATCTATTCAGGATCTTATTCTTTCTGGTTGCTCAAAGCTTGTGCTTGGTGCCAATACGACTGCCACAACTGGTCACTTACAATCTACAGCTTGTGAATTGAAGAAACTCAATCTGCTATCAGCTAAATCATGGTATTCAATCTGGTCGCGGGTGTCCCCAAGAAAAAATATTGAACCAAGCAGTTTCTCATTGGCAAGTTTACCACATTCCTTGACAAGTTTAAGTCTGGATAGCTGCAATCTATCAGAGATTCCGAGTGCCCTTACTATGCTGTCTTCGTTAGAGTACTTGGATCTGAATAAGAATCCAATTACAAGCCTACCAGAGAGCATGAACAATCTTGTTAAGCTTCACACTCTTGCAGTAGATGGTTGCAGAAACCTCACAATGCTTCCAGAGCTCCCACATAGTTTGAAACAATTGAATGGTAGAGGTTGCACATCATTGAAAAGAATAACAAATTTACCGAACTTGCACATATTACCGGCCACACATCCCTTCGGCATGCAAAAGGACATAGATTTAAAGTATTACAACATATTATTGGACTCAAATTTATGGTATTGTGGGAAACTAGTTGATGTTGTAAGCTTGTTTAATACACTACCATTGAGCAGCTTTGACATAAAACTCCTCAAAGATATCGATCTATTCGATTTGAAACCCAACGGTGGCGTTGAGGTCCAAAGGAACAGCGATTGTGCAAGTTTTGGCAAGCCCAGGCGCTCCAAGGTTCTTCTCTCTCTCTCTCACTGCTATGTACAAGTGCTTATAATATGATCTCTATGGCGTAAACAATTAGATTGTAATCACATCACCATGAAACTGCAGGGAACTTTTGAATGCGGCATATTTAGCATATTTGTCCACGAGAGCAAGATTCCAGATCGGTTCAATTACAGGAGCATGGGTAACAGTGTGTTCTCTATTATTGTTCCTTCACAGCCTAATATCAAGATCGTAGGTTTAAATGCATGTATATTGTATGCCCGGCAATCGGATCGAAGCCCTGAGATTGCACTTGGAAACTATCATTTCTATTCGCTTGAACTTAGGAATGAGACAAAGGGCCTTAAGTGGCGTTTACCTATGTTCAATGAGGTTGAATGGAGGGTGATGAACGAAGATATGTTATGGCTAAGCCATTGGATTATGGGGAACGATGAATTGGAATGCGGGGAACAAGTGCGTTTTGAAATAATCGGAGTGCAAGACGGTTTCGTCACAAAGGAGATTGGAGTCCAGTTTGTGTACGAGCAGCAAAATAAGGATAAGGAGGATGTCCCATCAAGTAGTGAAGATCCAATGATCCTACCTGACAGATCGTTTCGGGTCTGGAGCAAAGTATCGCCTTGGCACTGGAGCGTAGGTTTCGCTGGAAGGGGTGGCCCTATTGGGAGAGAGACCGGGGTGGAATACATCCATAACAATGAGAAGAAAGTTATTTCAACTGTCATGTGCGCGGCTCAATACATTCTCTGTAACCATGAAGTGATCGATCTTGAGAATGAATCCCGCATGACCCCGTAGTAACAACGAGTGCTCTAAACTATTACCCAGTTTAATTCAAATTGATGGTGATGATGCACAAATCACTAAATTCAAATGTGTATTGGTTGTTATGCTTCGTTTCTATCTATTTTCAATTTTTCCCTAAAAAATTGTTTTCAATAATTTAATATACAAAATTTCATACCAAACAAATTCTTGCCTGTATAAAGTATGAATTTAAAACCTGTTTTTAAGAAAAATAAAGTTTCAGACCCCAACTAGAAAATAAGCCCACGAGTTGTGGCGGGAACTAACTGTTTCAGGCGTAACTGCGTGAATAAGACACATTTCACATGTAACTGAATAAATAAGACACAAAGTGCAGGAAGTAAAGCTCATATTTAGCAGTGTTATTTTAACAACAATTGTTCAAGTGGTGGATTGCCCCCGGTGGGTTGGGCATTTCTCTTAGTCCTACTGCATTCCGGGTTCAAAGTTCCAACCATCCCCCGTACCAGTTTAAGCACACCAAAGACCAAATTTAGCATGTTCTTTCGTCATCCACCCAACCCCAGCAGATATACAAAATTCAAATAGAACTTGGCAAATTCATCCTCTTAAAATACAAAACGAAAATAATTTATGATCACTGACCTCTGAGAATCGAATGATATTCGGATTCTTCAATGATCTGTGGTTCTTGATTTCCCCTTGAACATGTTCATCCATCTGCATCACCAAAAAAAAAAGTATATTTAAAAAAAAATACAAAATGAAAATAGTTTATGATCACTAACCTCTTTGGATCGAATGATATTCGGATGGTCCAGTGATCTATAGTTCATGATTTCCCTTTGAACATGTTCATCTATCTGCATCACCAAAAAAATAATAAATATTTAAAAAAAAATACAAAATTTAAAGGATAAGAATTGCGAAGATTCTTAGGTCTTAGTTCGAAATGTAATAGCTCATCTCACCTCCATATATTACCAAATCTTAGTCTATATGATTTTGCCAGAGCCACCGAATGTTGAATATATATCTGTTGAATGTTCTACTACCATCAACATTATAAAGGTTTCTAATCGAATCATATATTTAAAATCCAAGCATGAAAGTTTTACAAAGATAAATAAACAAATGTAAATAACTAATTAGGCAATACACAGCAGAGAGGGGAGAGAGAGAGAGAGAGAGAGAGCAATTGAAGGGAATGCATAGTTATCTCTATCTTCGGAAAAAAGAAAAGAAAAAAAGAGAGCAGTTGAAGGAGTGAGAAGCAAAGCAGCATACCAAGTGGAGGGTAAGCAATTAAGCATAGTCATCTCACGTACGGATTGCCTGAGAACTGATCTTTGCTTCTCTTCCTTATGATCCTCTTAAATGCAATTCTACACATTTCTAAACCAAAATTGCAAAGCAGAATTCAAAGAAATTTAAAGAAATCTAGTAAAGATTCAAACTTTTTTATTATCCAAAAGATGTACATAACCCCATGTAACAAAAACAAATTTATGACACAAAAGAAATTATCTTTAGCCAACAAAAGCAAAAAAGAGAAAGAGAGAGATTTTGCTTTTTGCACTATGCAGAATGTGCAGAGAATCAAAATATCATAACCCATTTAACAACATGATATTTTAGGCAAAAAGGCATCACCTTTAGACCCCAAATGAAAGAATTTGAGAGAGAGCGCATACGTGGTTGCCAAGAAGAGGAAGAGAGCAATTCTATTTCCTGTAAAAATGAAGAAACAGAGCATTAACAAACACACATGCACAAATCTCAAAAGGAAATTGGTAAGAAATAATCGTAATTGAGAAAATAATCAAAAAACTAGAGAGCACACAACTGGAGTCTAATTCTACAGAACCCACGAGTCGACAAACAAATATCCAAAATTAACAGATTACAGTAACAACATTCCAACAAAAGTAAGAAGACCAGAAAAATTATCTATTCTAAAGTACATTAGTTCCATCATGCATAAATCAAGGGAGTCACGGAAGGCCAGTATCTTAAGGTAATCCAACATGTTAAAGCATCCAAACAGAGACTCAGAATTACAAAACGCATGAAAATTCACATTCCAACGTGTTATGGAATCACCAATTTCAGATCAACCAAAATCAAATAAATTTATATCAGTACGCATCAAACCCACCAAACCCAAAATCAAAAGAAGGTGATCAAATGTTTGATTTTGCTAAATATTACAAAATAAAATAAATAAGAATATGTACAAATCAACATGCATACCTTGTAGCGGTGCAGGGAACAGTAGCGTGAGCTGCATCGAGGGCATGTGTACTGGGAAAATTGCTACTGGCAGCTGCAACTAACA